>NC_056740.1:95277221-95415735 GCF_019279795.1 Protopterus annectens
TAAAAACCTTACACAAGTATGTGTAAAGAACGTTGTAAAAATGGATGCATGTTGAGCAAACACAAAAGTAGGTTGTGTGTATTTTGAATTTGGTAACTCTGTATAATTTTTATTCAGTCATTATAATGTTTTATTTTCTTATAGGTTCATAGGTTCATAGGTAGGTATTAGACTATTGGCCCTAGAGCCTATATAAGCCTTGCCAAAAAATGTACCCTGGCTTTCGCCATCCAAGAAAATGATTTCCCTGTGCCCCTGTCGAACAGAGCCACAGAAGTGATCCCTGGGGTGAATTTCCCATTTCCCATCCAATCATCAAGATTTTTCTTGAAGAGTGCTAATGAGGAGCTCTGTTTGACATAGATAGGTAGTCTGTTCCAGAGTATAGGAAGTCTCTGGGACAGGAATCTATCCCTGCAACATGTTCTGTTTATTGCGGTGACAAGGTTTAGGTCCCTAGAGCATGTAGCTCAGAGGGATTGGGATTTATTTAAGTGGAGCATGTCCAACAGCTGTGGGTTTGACATAGCTTTGTATGTTAGGCAGAGATCTCCCCTGAGTAGGCGATATGCGATGGAGTAAAGCTGTAGTTTTTTGAGACAGTCTGCGTAGGGTATCTGTTTGAGGCCAGTAATCCTCTTTGTGAGGTATTTCTGTGGTCTTTCCAGTTGTTGTAGATGTCTTGTGAGGTACATACCAAAAGGGGTGTTGTACTCTATAATTGGTCTAATAAGTGATGAGTAGAGGGGAACAATGTCCTCTTTTTTTTCTGGATGAGAATCCTTTTGTGATTTGATGCGCCACATAGAAGGATTTCCTGACCACTGTGGCGAAGTGATTATCAAAGGAGAGACTACTGTCCACCTGTGTCCCAAGGTCTCTTATCACATTTTTGGCATTTAGTAGACTACCAGCTATGTGGTAGTTCATGGGTACAGAGTTTTACCAAAGGGGATGACAATACACTTTTTGGCATTGAGCTTCAGGCCATGGCTTTGACACCAAGTATCTGTCTCAGTGAGGCCCTTTTGTAGTTTGTCCACATCATTAGGAGTTTCACTTATGGCTCCTAGTTTGCAGTCATCTGCAAACTTTGTTAGCCAAAGACCTTCTGTGTTAGCCTGCACTTCAAAGAAGTAGATACCAAACAGGAGAGGACTCAGGACTGAACCCTGTGGTACTCCACTTGTCACTGGTCTGAAGTCGGATTTGGAATCCGCTACTTTCACAGTGTGGGTTCTGTCCATGAGCTAGTTGGCAACCCATCTTGTGACATAGGGATTTATACCTAGTTTAGTGAGCTTATCTATAATTCCAGAGTGGATGATGGTGTTGAAAGCCTTGGCGAGATGTAGATAAGCTGTGTGAACCATTTTACCCTCATCTATGGCTTTGGTGACTGCTTCAAAGAAGTCACTCAGGTTTAGGAGACAAGATCTGCCTTTTACAAATCCAAACTGGGTAGGGTCCAGAGTTTGGAGATTACCAATGTCTTTGTTTATGAGTTCCACGATGATATGTTCCATGGCCTTGCAGACCAGGCTCGTCAGGCTAATGGGGAGGTAGTTCTCGGGGTCCTTCATGGCTCCCCCTTTGTGGAGTGGGATAACCATCACGGTGCACCATTCAGTGGGTACAAAGCCTGAGGTGAGGCTACGATTGAACATGGTACTTAGGTAGGGTGCCAGTTCATTCTGTAGTTCGTGTAGAACGCAGCCTGGGATATTGTCAGGTCCCATGGATGCTGTGTTCCTGGTTTTGGAGAGTGCATTTTTTACCTGTGCAGCCATGATTATAGGAACTTTGCATTCTTCCAGTATAGAGATGGGCCCTCTAAGGGGTGAGAGGGGGGTAAAGTTAGCACTGAACCTATCTGCTAGGATGTTGGCAATATCAGTTGGTTCTGTATATTTAGTGCCATTGTGCTGTAAGTCAAAGCAGATCTGAGTGTTCCCATTGAGATTCTTGACATAGCTATAGAATGCTTTGTGGTTGTCTTTAGAGTCAGTGGCAATTTTGTTTTTGTAACTAGCTTTGGGGGATTTTATGAGGGATCTTAGCTTCTTACTGAGGTTGACCAGGGAGTTCCTCCAGTCATGGGATTTTACTCTTTTTTGCAACAGTTTCTTTCTTCTGTTGTAGAGTTTGTTTATGGTAGAGGACCACCAGATTGGCTTCCTTTTTTTGGAAGATAACATCTTGGTTCTATTAGGGATAGCATGATCCATGCACTCGTGTAAGTGCTTATAAAGTGCATTTGTGTAGGATTCAGCAGTCATACCTCTATTGTCCGTCTGCATGGGTGTCATGAAGTTTGCCACTTCTGTCTTAAGAAGTGTGAAGTTGGCTTTGGAGAAGTTTTTTAGGATGGTTTCTCTAATTGGGGGTGGGGGTGGGATGTGGATGTCTAGGCTGATTAGCTTGTGGTCGGATCTGACCAATGAGGAATTGACCTCTGGTGTGGAACACTGGTTTCCCATGTTGGTAATGACCAGGTCTAGGATATTGCTGCCCCTGGTGGGGGTGTGAATAAGTTGATCCAAGGCATTGGAATTTATGAATTCTAGAAAACGTTGAGCAAAAGAGTTGGTACATGAGTAGTTTTCCCAGTTAATGGTGGGGTAGTTGAATTTGCCCATTATTAGGGTGTTGGGTTGTACCCTACTTTCCAGTGTATCAAGAAATGAGGATTGGGAATCCTGGGGCATGGTGGGGGGTCTGTAGCAAGCTACAATTTGGATTGCGGTCTTGCCCAGAGTTAGTTGCACTTGGATAATCTCGGATGCATTATGCTGTGCAACTAGCCTGGAGGTGTGGATATCCTTAATGAATATGGACACACCTCCGCCTTTAGTACTTCTTTCTGGGTTAGGTGGCCGAAAAGTGTGGTATGAATTGTAGCCTGGTAATGCAGGGGTGCTCTCTGGAGCTTTGAACCAGGTCTCTCACTGCACAGATGTCAATGTTCTCCATTTTAAGGAGTGCCTCGAGTGAGTGCATTTTGAGGTTTAGACTTCTAGCATTGAGTAGCATTTCCCTCAGATTTTGCTTGCTTGTACCTGTTACGGTGGTGAATTTGTCATTTGAACCTTGCCTAAAAAAGGCACTATAGGGTTGGCAAGAGCCTTAGTCAGTATCCGGAATCCTAAGGGCGACAGGTGCAGGCCATTTCTGGCAAAGCATCGTGGTCTGTGGATCATGTCGTCCCAGGCTGACAAATACTGGATCCCCTTAGAATGACATCAGAAGCTTAGCCAATTGTTGAAGTCAATCATTTTGTCCTTGTACTGTGGTATCATTTTGGGTGATGGCAGGACGCTACTCAGGGTTAGGGTCATACCTGCCTGGGATACATGATTGGAGAGCTCCTCCATGTTTCTTTTCATGTAGTCCAGGGAGGTACGTCTCAGGTCATTCACACCAACATGGACAATGACAGTGTCATATTTGTACTTATTGTGGAGTGACCTGAGTGCATGCGTTATGTAGCAGATCCTGGCACCTGACAGGCAACTGACAGTAACTTTCTCCTTGTTTAGTCTAGTGAGTGGAACATCAGTGTGCCTGACTATAGAGTCACCTATGACTAGAGTGTTGGGTACATTGTTATGCCTTATGGGCTGTGGTTGAGTGGCACACTGAGTTTGTGGGTTATGTGTCATTTGGGTTGTGTTGGGAGGTGGAGTTTGCTTGCGTTTATGCTTTGGATGTCCCTGATGCTTGGGCAGGTTTTTATTGAGAGCCTCCGTGAATGTAGGTGTGTGTTTTGTGTTTCTATGTGTGTGTTTTGGTGGTGTAGGTTTTGAAGGACTATGTGATGAGTGTGGTGTGGTGCAAGTGTTTACCGTCTCCTCTTGACTGTCTAGTCCAGTCTTGGGTGAAGAGAGCTTTGCTTCCAGTTTGGCTATATAGGTGCATCTCTCACAGGTTGTAGTGTTGGGTGGTAGGAGGAGAGGGTTGTCTGTGTACATGAGGCAATTGCTGCATTGCTCCAAGATGCCCAGATTCTTCTCAAGTTTAAGTTACCATTTAAGACATTTTGCAGAAAAAATGGCCAGAGAATCTTGTCAACTACAATATAAGGATGTATATCAACTACTTACAGTATTTTTACTTTTAGCTGTTATATTAATTTAGATATTTCCACAGCTGGCTTATTTTACAGTGTACCTAACCAATAACATTTAATTAGTTTAGCAAATTACATTTACATGAGAATGTGCTGTATAAGTCTAATAACTCATACCTCGAGTCTGTCATGTTTTTCAGTAAAGTACAGTTTTACTCTGATTTCCGGTAGCATATTACCATTTTTTCAAGTAAAAGTGTAGTTATACTGCAGTTATTTACTGCATAGAGCTTTGGTGGATATTGCACAAATGTCCGTTTACAACAAGGTTGTGTTTCTGCTGAGGAATTTACTGTAACATTATCTTTCAGATCACAAAATATGTCAGAAGGAACTCAGATGACCTCAGTTACCCATACAGAATTACTTAATGTAAATATGGGCTTTTCTTTTAGATACAGTCAAGAAAGCCCACCCATATTTCTTGCTTGCTGAATAACAAATATTTCTCTACCAGTAAGCATGTAAAGCTTTGGAAGGTACTGCAAATTGTTTGTTCATTATATGCGATCACTACGTTAATTTTCCATTTGCAGTAAAAGATAGTCTCATAAATTACTTTTGTTAATGAACTAATCCAGACTACTGGCTTAGCACTAATGATGTATGAATATTTACTACTGATCAGTAAGGGAACTGCTAGAAATACAAAACTAGAACAGCAATTCAATGTTAGAACTTGCCTATATAACAGAAATAGAGGGTAGGGGGAGAAAGAGAGTGGCAGAGAGAGAGAGAGACAGACAGAGAAAGACTGCACATGAATAATTCAATATATTGTGTTTTGCAAAAGCATTATTTTATGTATTTATTTATAAATTTTTTTAATTTAACATTTGTTTACTTGGAAAGTCCGACTGGGACAGAGCCCATTTTTAGCAGAGGTCCGTGGAGAAATGCTCCAGGGGCATGTCTTTGAAATGTGGGAGGAAACCAGAACACCCAGAGGAAACAACCGTGAACACAGTGAGGACATGAAAACTCCGCACAGAAGGCACCCCACTGAGAATTGAACCAGAGAACCTCTTGCTGTGAGGTGACAATGCTAACTGCTGCATGACTACGCTGCCCAGTCTTTATCAGGCTCTGAGTCACCATTCTTAAATAGTCATAAAAAAATTCATATCTAAAATTCTGTTGAAACACTTTGCCTCTCTCATTGCTCCATTTAAGTAATTTCATTAGAATGTCACAGCATTGTCATTGCTGTGGTGGTGCAGTGGTGGAGCAGTTAGCATTGCCACCTCACAGCAAGATGTTCTCTGGTTCGATTCTCAGCTGGGGTGCCTTCTTTGCAGAGTCTGAATGTCCTCCCTGTGGTTGCATGGGTTTCTTCCAGGTGCTCCAGTTTCCTCCCACATCCCATAGACATGCTGCAGGTGGATTGGACGCTCTAAATTGGCCACAGGTGTGAGTGTGTGCCTTCTGTGGAAGGTTGGGTGCCAGCCTGGCAACTCGACACCATAAAACTCCACTGCCAGTTGTTCTGCGAACTGTTGTTCCACTGTGATGATCCTACTGGGAAAAGTCGAATGTAGGAATGACAGAATTGTCGTGCAAATGATGACAAACTTCAGTTGCCACATCCAATCCCTGCTCACATTTCACAGGCCACATAACATTGCCAAATTGGGGTGACTGTCATATCTCTGTAGTCATCTCCCTGGTTGGATGCAGACCACAGAAAAGGAGGAGCCATACTTTATTAGAATTGTGCACCTAGTCCCCCTGCACACACACACACACACACACACACACACACACACACACACACACACACACACACACACACACACATACACACATACACACACACACACACACACACACACACACATCCACTCCAACAGATATGTCCAGCACTAGCCTTAAAGTTTGGATGACCTCACAACGTCAACTCCATTGATAGCTGCTGACAAAGATCCCTAAATTAACATTTACATGGCATTAGTCACCTGCTGAAGTGCAAATTCTAGTTCAGTGGCTCACTGTTGTGGCCATAGAATGAACCTGACAGCACCTACAACACTATATACTGGAGTAATAACTGTTTTCTCAAAAATTAGAAGCATTAGATCAAACTTAAGCATGAATGCAACAAAACTTGCTTTTTCAATAACACAACTATTTGACATATTGTTTACAGTAAGGCATTTGATTCATCTGGAGAGATGTGGTAAACAAGTGTTTAAGTTTGAAGCTAAAATCATGCAATCCTACTGGGACACTGAGGTGGAACAGGTTAAAAGGTTATGTATAATTATTAGCACATTTGGTGACCGTCAGCATATCCACAAATGTTTCATCCTTACAAACCCTCAGAAGGAACACATTTCTACCGCATTTCTGTCACTGTCAATCTCTCCATCCATCTGTGAATTCTCCAAGCTACTTGACCTGTAAAGAATAATGCTGTCAGTGAGCTGAGGAGGATGGTCATGTATTTCCTGTCAGTAGCAACAATCCCCAGAACACTCTACATAACTTGTATATGTTCCCTGAAAAAACAAGAGATGTAATCATCCCAGTATGTTTTTCATCTGCCACAAATAGTTCTCCCAATGTGCCATGTTTAGTACACCCCCCACAGGACCCTCACATGGGCATATTCACTATGTGCCTGAACCACATCATCTGTCAAATTTTAGGCTAAAGAACCAGCAGGTGTATTGTGAGGTCCACTTAAGTTGCTAAATGCTTTAGCTAATTAATGATCTTTAGCCCAGGAACCTCATGAATGAATCATATTTTCACCACCTGTACCTATGACTTCTTCCTTTTGGTCACTTAGCAAAGCTTAGGACCACAGATAGTGATAGTCACAAAAAATAAAAAGTAGTTTGAGAGCATCTTCCAATTACTTAACTCTCACTTCAGTAGCAGCATCTGTTAAAAGCTTAAAATACTGTCAACACTGTACCTTGTTTTTCAATTTCTCTAACAATACTCCGTGATACTTAAACTCCACTCATAGCAGCTGCTTCACTCTCTTCTGCAGAGAACACTCTGCAGTCTTTATGAAGGGAACCATGGCTTCTGACTTGGCCATGATGACTTATGTTCCTGATAAACTCATTGGTGAACCACCAGAATAGATGACACTTACTTGGTGCCAAGAGAAAAGCATCAGTGGTTAATAACAAAGATACAGCCCTCATAATTTCAGACTGTATACTCCCCAAGCACAGATTGCACTTTGATGTCCTCCCCAAAAAAGTCATGAACAGAAGAGGAGCAAAGATACATCCCTAGCAAAGTCCTATAGCCATTTTTATTATATTCGGCTTAATGCTACATATGCAGATGATGATTTTTATAAATTGACATAGAGACTCTGTACTGTAGTAACGTTTCCCAGAAAACATTCCAGGTACACAGAAATGCATTTCTCTTGGATGAGAAAAAAATATGTAAGCTGTACTGGCAAATTTTCATAATCAAACCATTATCCATGCAAGTTCAAAGAGCTGATCCTTTTTTCCATTCTAAGAATGGACTCCAGTTCACCCTGCTTGTACCTGAGTCTCAATTATCTCTTCCAGTATGCTGGCATAGTTTTTCCATGGAGATTGAGGAGTGTGATCCTGTTATAATTAGGAAACACCTTTTGTCCCCTCTTTTGAAAATGGTAATCATTAACTCAGTTTTCACAACATATATATTGTCCTTACCTTTTATGTAACATTGAAGAATATTCATTAACCATGACACTACTACAATATCCAAAGACCATTTGCAGACAGACCCGAACACACCAGGCATTTCTAATGCTGCCTCTTCAAAGGCGGTCATATAAAGTAGGGTTAAGAATTCCTGGGATTAATTCAACTTCCTGATATTGTTACTAATTAAGATGAATATTTCTGCACCTTTCCTAATGATACTCTGTACTGTCACAACCGACACCCTCTAGCATCCATGGATGGTTTGCTAAAATTTTCTTAGATGTCATCCAGAAGTCATTCTGAACAGCCATACCAAATGTTTCTTACATCATGTGTTCACTTTAGTGACTGCTACAGCTATTGTCTTCCTGACCTGTTAATACCGTGCTGTCAAATTCAGATACCACCAAATAGCATTGCACAGAATGTTTTCCTTCTTACCTTCACATTTTCTTTCACTGGTAGTAATCACAAATGAGTTCTAGGATTACTGCCATGACTGGACATAACCACATCTGACACTAGCTTCTTGTCCCTGCTTTAATGACTGACATGTTGTTCATAGGTTCATAGGTTCATAGGTTTATACTAGGCTATCTGCCCTAAGGCATTTATAAGCCTAGCCCAAATTATTGTGGCTTACGCCACCCCTTATATGAAAAAATACTGTGCCCATTAGTTTGTTGTGCCTCTGTCCAGCAGTGACCCAGAGATGATTCCCGGGGTAAACCTACGATCTCCCATCCACAGGTCTAGATTTCTCTTGAACAGAGTCAGCGAGGTGCTCTGCCTCACATGGACCGGGATTTTATTCCACAGCATAGGGAGTCTCTGAGTGATAAATCTATCCCTCCAGCACGTCCTATTTATATCCGTGCTAAGGTTTAAGTTGCTTGCTCTAGTGGTTTTGGTGGATTTGGATTTTTGAGGTGGAGCATGTCCATTAATTCCGGGTTGGACATGGCCTTGTATGTCAGGCACATGTCACCTCTGAGCAGGCGGTATGCGACTGAATAGAGCTGGAGTTTCTTCAATCTGGCAGCATATGACAGATTTTGGAGTCCCTTTATCCTTTTGGTGAGGAACTTTTGGGGTCTCTCCAATTGCTGCAGATGTCGGGTGAGATACATCCTGAATGGGGCATTGTACTCGATCATTGGTCTGATAAGTGAAGAGTACAGGGGAACAATGACCTCACTAGATCTGGATGTGAATCCCTTCATGATCAGGTGGGCAATGTAGAAGGTCTTTCTAACCACTTTAGCAATGTGAGTGTCAAAGAAAGGCCACTGTCAACCTGGGTCCCCAGGTCCCTGATAACCTCTTCTGTGCTTAGTGGATTTCCACCTATATGGTAGCTTGGGGTTACCTTGTTTTTCCCGAAGGGTATGACTATACATTTTTGGCGTTTAACTTCAGGCCATGGCTCTGGCACCAGCTATCTGTTTCCGTGAGTCCCTTCTGAAGGATATCCGTGTCCGATGCACTTTCCACTATGGCCCAGTTTGCAGTCATCTGCAAACTTTGTCAGCCAAAGTCCTCCCATGTTGGCCTGTACTTCTGAGAAGTAGATGCCAAACAATAGGGGCCAAGGACCGAGCCCTGTGGGACACCACTTGTGACCGGCTTGGAGTCTGACACAGCGCCAGCAACTCTAACCCTGTGGGTTCTGTCCTTAAGCCAGTTTGCAACCCATCTTGTGACATATGGGTTTACATTTAAGCTGGTAAGTTTTTCTACAATACCCGAGTGGGGTATTGTGTCGAAAGCCTTTGCAAGGTCAAGGTAGGCTGTATGGACTGCCTTTCCCTCATCAATGGCCTTGGTGACTATTTCGAAGAAGTCGACCAAGTTCAAAACGCATGATCTTCCCTTGACAAAGCCAAACTGGGTCGGGTCCAATGTCTGCAAGTCCCCTATATCTTTGTTTATGAGCTCCATTATGATCCTCTCCATAGCTTTGCAGACTAGACTTGTTAAGCTTATGGGGCGGTAATTACCAGGGTCCGTAGAGGCGCCACCTTTGTGGAGTGGGACCACAGTTGCCGTACGCCACTCCTTGGGCACGTATCCTGTGGTAAGGCTGAGATTAAACAGCTGCCTTATGTGCGGGTTTAATTCCTCATTTAGCTCGTGTAGCACACAGCCGGGGACACCATCCGGTCCCATTGATGCTGTGTTTTTAGCTTTAGAGAGAGCAGCTTTCACCTGCGCATTTGAGATGTCCGGGAGGCTACACTCGGCTGGGATAGTTATCTCTCCTTTAGGGGAGAGGGGTGAAGTTTGCACTGAACCTGTCTGCCAGTATGTTGGCAATGTCTGTGGGTTCAGTGATTTTGTATCATTTTGGACTAATTCTGAGCATATCTGTGAGTTTCCACCCAGGTTCCTAACATAGCTGAAAAAGGCCTTATGATTGTCCTTTGAATCCATGGCAATTTTTCTCTCAAAATTGGCCTTAGTTGATTTTATGAGTGCTCGTATTTTTTTACTAATAATGATCAGGGGTGACTTCCCTTTTATGGATTTTGTTCTATCATGTAATAGCTTTCTCCTCTTATTGTAAAGTTTGTTAATGGCTGGGGTCCACCAGACTGGACGTTTGCCCTTTGTGGAAAGAGTCTTGGTTTTATTTGGGATTGCCTGATCCATGCAGTCCTGGAGAGATTGTTGGACAGAATCCATTAGATTCCATGTCCCCAACACCTACCATTATAAATGAAAGATCTCTTATAGAGGTAATACTTGAGCTCACTCACAGAGGCATTTTGGTAGCTATTCCCAGGATACCGTCACTATTAATTTGGGATTTACCGGTATGTCCAGCCACTGCTACAGCTGCCTAACCTAATTCTCCACCAAGTAGTTTTAATATGTTATCTCAGCACCTCTATGTACCTGGCAGTCAATAATATGCATATCATCAGATCTGATGCCATGGCCACAGAATTGATCACTGACCATAGTCCCAAAGTGTTCCGGTACTACATACATTTGTTATGTATTTATGTATTCATGTATGTATGTATGTATCTATGTATCTATGTAAGTATATATGTATGTGATCATTCTTAATTTACTGGGAATATTTCATTTTCTGTGAAGTGAAAAGAAGAAATGTATAAATGTATGTACAAAAATATAACTAGACAAAACAGACAAAAATAGATTTACATGTGAGATACATTATTTAATTTTAGACAGGTAAGTTCAAAAATACAAATCTAGCCAATTTAAAACAGTTTGTGTCTGCTTACTAAATAAAAAACAGTTGACAGTACATATGCAGGTGTAATGTAACTCTTGCCAGGATAATACATTTAATTTTTACTTACCAATAAGCATTTGAATATTATATTATTCAACCGAAAAATTGAAATAAGTAGGTTAAAACGCATGTAGAAAAAAGAATATACAGAATTTATGTTACACCACAGTTATGTTTCCATTGTCTGGTTAAATGCTGCATTAAGACCTGTTTGAATGCATTGTTGTCTGACATTGACCTTTGACTAAGGAAAGGATTGTTTCAGATCTCTTTTCTATGTTGTTTTTGCCACCATACCTGATGACATTCAGTCACTCCCGTTCGATTCTCAGCTGGAGTACGGGGAGTGCCTTCTGTGTTTAGTCTGCATGTCCTCCCCGCAGTTGGGTGGGCATTCAAAAGACATGCGTAAATGGGCATGCCTTTGTTGAAGGTTGAGCATCGAGCTGGCACCTCAGCGTTCATCAAAATCTACTGCCAATCATTAGCAAACCGGAGTTCCGCTGTGACGATCCCTAACCAGGAAAAGCCGAAAGACAACAACAACAGCAACCTGATGACATTCAGTCAGATTAAACATGCTATTTAATATCATTCACCTGGAGATTTCACTTGATATCTGAATAAGTTTTGTCTAAGTTATAACATTTAACTGGCCATTAAGGTGCTTTGTACCATCACAGGCATTGAACAACGAAGGCAAATGTTATTGCTTATAGTGGAGGTTGGGCAATCCATTTCATAGCAGAGGGTCACAATGCCTCCTCCATGTGGATGAATATTCCTGCACACCTACTATGATGGCTGCCACCCAGCTGTGGTATCGGGAGTCTAACAACTAGACTCAGGCCATATATTTGTATTATAACTCCTTCTATAAAGGATTCTATACTCAGGCCATCTACTCCCTGCTGTCCTTCCAAGATGGCCGCAATCATACTGTCTTACCAATTCAGTGTGATTCACAAATCAAACTCATATCTCATATGACATAGTCTGAGATTTATCTCTGTATACCACCAGAGTGACTTTGCCCACATAGTTTGAGCCACATGGATTTCCAACCTGCTGTGGTCAGTGCAGTATATGGAGGTAGATGACCATGGTTTTGCCAGTCACTCTGACATTAGACGAGCTGACTAGCAGAGGGAAAGAAGTGAAGGAAATGTGTCTGCTTCCTTCACCTGGAGGTTTGGGAGAGGTACATGTCTGGAGGTTTATTCCTTCATGGAATCTTGTAAACTGACAGCGGTATCTTCTCCAGGTGGGACAGGGATATCTGCTGGCTTATATCATTTGTAGTAGAGAGTGATAGCCTATTGCATTTCCAACCCTAGAAACACTACTGATCATGCCAAGGGATGGGCTTTGCAATCTAAATGACTCTGATGACTGCCTTAGATAATAAATGCACTGCAACTGGCTCTCATCCAGTAGGCGGCAAATGGGCAGATTTGAGGCATTCAGACAGACTGTCCATAGGCATGGCATACTTGAAAGTCATGCAGCTCCATGCCAGTTTTTGAATTTGTGGATATATATGAGAAAACCATTACACTAGGCTAATGCATTGGTCAGTTTATTTTTCTAGGGTGCATAGTCTATGGACACAGTTTATCTGTTAGCTGTTGTGAATATATGCAGCACTCAACACTGAGCCAGTTTAGGCCATGTAGTGAAAGGCTATGATGCATTTTTTCATAATGACCTGAAGTGAATCTAGAAATTTTGCTGCACGCAAATTCAATCTTGTGCAAGTGTGGTGATAAAACGGTGAAGATATAAAGCACATTGCTGCAGTGATTTGTCTTCACTAAGGTCAAATAATGTTTTGCAAAAACGTCATAGTTTTTGATAGTTTTAAAGCAGAATTTATAAGGATGTCAAATATGCGCTAGATATTGATAAGAGCTAGTAATTTACGGCACTGTACTACCTGATTTTCTGAGCCATTAAGTGAGGAGATATTAAGGCTATCAGCTGAAACACAGCTGAAAAATGGGCCACATACAGCATAACATTTCCCAGAAGAGGGCATATTCTTTTTCTTTCCAGCACTAAGGTACAGTCCTTCAACTAATATCAAAGACTACAGTGAACAGAATCTATGTTGTAGCTTACCATTAACTGGAGACAAAGATTTGCATAAGGGATGTCCTAAAACTGATCCTTTAGGGATCCATCGCAAAAATTAGAAGAAGGAGTAAGATTGCACTATTCTCATTATAAATGGCTAGATATTTTTATGTTGTTGCTAACAAACCACCCGGTGACACTGACTGATAACTTATACCTAGGCTGAGCATTTACAAGTGTATTAGGATCAGCCATATGAAATATCTTTTAATCAATTTCTAAACAGGATACCAACAACTTTACTGCTATTCATTTATGCTGGGCGTGTTTTGAATAAAGAATGTACATGAAGGCTGTGTCTGTTACATATGCTTGTCAGAAACTTTGGAGGTGTTGCAAGAGTTGTGATTGCGCACATTTTTATTTTAGTAAAGTGGGCAATGTAGGCCTACAGTTATTTAGGGGCAGTAACAGGCCACCATTTTTCTGGGGTATAATAAGTGCATTTTTCCCAGACAGGCGGAAGAAGGCCTTCCTTAACAAAATGATTGACTGGTACTTTAATTGGGTATTTACTAGCAGATGTTGAAATATTAAGGAGTTCTAGAGAGAGCTCATTAGTTGGTATTTATTCCTGTTCGAGTTTAAGGAGAAGTTTTAAACACCCGAATAAATAAAACCATTAGGATTGGAAAGACAGTGCATTAACTTTGAGGTAGGATCTGGTTGGATGAAAAAGCTTACTTTTTTGTAACTTTTCTGGCAAAGTCATAAAGTGGGAACGAGATGTCTTATAAGATCTTTACTGTTTTAGTCAGTGATGGAAAAGGCATGGACTGGTTGTAGTAGTTCATAACTACAGCTCTGGAAATTTCATGAAATACAAAAATTGCTATGTTTCTGTTCCTGATAGTATATTTTATTGCAAGTCAGGATATCCAGCTTTGCTTTATTTCTCACTTCCTTGTATGTGATGAGATCAATAATGCATATTATTTGTTTACGTTTAGAAAAAAAAAGACAGTCTCTTGGCAACATCATATACTTAAACAGCAGTACCAGACAAAAAAAAAACAAACTTTTAATTTCACTCTTTGTTTACACAGGGGGAACATGCTCAGTACAACCTTTGAACAACTTCACGTATTTAACTGATCTTAATACTTGTATGAAGGTTATGGGCTCAAACCTGTTATATTTATAGTGTGACAGAATCTTTCTGAATTATCCATGACTTGGCTCTTGACTACACAAGTACTAGGGTATGTCTGGTGGATCAGAGTGGGGATTTGGGTGATGTTGGATTTGTCTCAATATCTACATGTAATAGTATTAATGAAGAAAGGATAAACACTTAAAACTTGTTTTTGTCTTTATAATGCACGTCTCACAATAGGAACTGATTTTGGATATTCTTAGGTACTTAAGTTATTTTACTAAGTGATACTTTCTTTGAAAGGAACATGTAAGGGATTACTGTTACTTATTACAGTATACAATTCTTTTTAGGATCTCTAGGCAAAATCTAAAAAGTGAATGGCATTTGTGGCCATGCATAAAGCAGGGATTAGGAGAGCTAATGAAGTATATTGCCTCTCTGTGATTACTGGTGTGTTTCACAGTGTGTCCATGATCACATGATAGATATATGTAAACTACAAGGATATGTAAACAAATCTATCTTATGAAGTGAGGATTACTGTGGAGGATGGAAGTGCAGAAGGGCAAGACATTTGTGTCTTGGCACAGATGTGCCCCATCGTATTCCATTACTCTTCTGGTCAGGAAAACTAGGAAGGTAGAATGTCATGGCATTAGTACTCTGTCATAAATGACTAGATTTTTTTTTCAAATCCTCCCTAGGACACAATTGATAGATGGTGTCAGCAGAGGTGAACAATGAAGGACAGTGGAATGTATGCTGCTTGAATAAGGAAAAAAGCAATAGTGTGGTGGGGTCTTCTCAGCTAGAGGGTCCAGAGTTTACAGTGAACCAGGTGCAATAAGGAAGGGGGAGTTACAAAAGGCTGTGGAATGAAGGATACTGACAATACTGGGCAGCTGTCATAGGGACAGGATACAAGTGAACTGCATAAGCAGTTTTTGTGGCCTTTTGTGGAACTGTGTCCTTCCCTAGGAAGCAGACATCTCAGCTTCTTAGCACAAGAATTCTGTACAAACACAAAAATACTGGTGAGGTTGTATTGACAAACATCAAAATCACCATCAGATGTTAAATATACATTTATTTATTGACTTAATTCCATTTATTGACCAGGAATAATTTGACTGAGCTAAACATTCATTTTCAGGGGAAGCCTGTGAAGAAAATCATTACAGAAATTTAACAGAGGTACAAAAATATCTGTACATGGACATTCTAGAATGCATATGTAAAGAGAAGTACTTAATACCTGTGTACATAATGGCCACAGTTAAATAAATGGTTAAGAATTTAGGTAGTGTAGTGTTTAAAGGAGGTAGAGGAAGAGAGGGAAAACTAGGATAGATAGGGTATAAAAAAATGACAGATCGGGATAAAAAATCAGGTATAAGGATGTGTCCAAGTGGAAGTGAGTTAAGTTTTCAGATAGTATAGAATTGTTTTCTGTTTACTCTGTTGTCTAAGATCTGGGAGAATGGAATGACACAGCTTGGCCACATGAACAAAGTATAGAGAGTCATCACAGATTGTTTGACATGACAACTTGTAGGAGGTTTTGGGTCAAAGACTTGGGTCTGTGTGAGGCATGTGTAGTAAATATGCATGTCAAATTAAAAATTAACTTTTGATCAACGCACTGACACCTAACAAAATCTCAAAAAAGTCCAGTGACTCATTTGGGGATTCCTTAGGGTCTATATCATGTAATCGAAGCATGATATAGCCAATGGCTTTAACATCAACACAAATTAAGTGAAGACTGAAAATGCCAAAACACCTAAACTACGAAATTCAGTATATCGAATTACCATGGTTGGCCAACACGAATGGAATTACATTTCCTATTCAATTAGGAAGTGTAATTCCATTCCTGCTGGCCAACCATGGTAATTTGATATATTGAATTTCATAGTTCAGGTGTTTCGACGTATTCACTTTTCGCTTACTTTGTGTCGATGTTAAAGCCATCAGCTATATCATGCTTCAGTTACATGATGCAAACCCATTCCTTATACTCAGTAAACATAGTTAAACAATGGAACAGCTCCCCCTTCACCATCAGACAAATAAACAGTCTCCTCTCTTTTAAAACCAACCTCAGAGTACATCTAGATCATACTAATGTTTGCAAATGCCTTAACTCTCCAAGTTAAAAATACCCAAATGCTCATTATTTCCTATTTTTGTCTATTTAATCATTTCTTCCCAATTGTGTAGTTATGGCTTACTTAAATGAATGTTTTTTACTCCTCCCATGAGAAACACAGATAATTAAGTTTTCTATTAATTTACAAATCAGAGTGATTATAGATACATATCACACTACTTTAACTGCCAAATGTTGATATTCTCTTCTTTTTAGTGATGGAACTTTTCTCCCCAGGCATCCACTGAAAATGGGTCTCTGACCCAGTGGACTTTCCTGGTCAACAAATGTCAATAAATAAATAAATAAATACATGTTATTACATTTATATTGATAGTTTCCTGCTTCAATGATATTTTATGATATACACCAATGTCACATCTTGGAACTTATCACATTTTACATCTTTGTGTGATATTTCCTTTTTATTCAGTTTTTAGTGAATTTCAGTATTTTGTACATATTTCTTTTGACCTTATTTAAACTATGCTACACTGTACATTTACTATTTCTTGCAGCTTTTCTTCCTTGGTCTCAACTGAAAATGGACTTCTACCTAGTCAGACATTTCTGCTAAACAAAAGCAAATAAATAATACATTAGAGATGGCTGGTCATTTGCTGGATTTACACAGAAGTGTATGTGTGTTTTTAACTGTTTAAAACACAATAGTAGGTGTTTTAGCACTAGCCATTTAATCTTATGAAGTGCTTTACAATGATGAGTCAAATACGTCAAATAATGTTGCAGGAGACTCACTCTACTCCCAGTACACTGCTAAACTCTGGAATAGTATCCCCACACAAATAAAACTCTCCAACAAATTCAGTCATTTCAAACCACTGCTTGAACAACATCTTAACCAATCCTGGTCCTGCACATCCTCATCACAAGGTTAAAACTTTGTGCTCACCTTATGGTACTCTCCTTAAACAGAATACACTCAACCTCCCACTGAAATCCCAAACAAGTTTTATACATAACTGCTGCCTGTACAATCCACGTGGACTTTTTCTTTAGTAATTTCCACCTCTGTAAAATCTTAGAATGCATAAATATAACTACTGTTTGTGTATAAATGTAAATAGAAATGTAACTACTCGGCATTTACGATGAACTTAGTATAATGCAATGTAAGTAAATGCAGCTTTTCTCCTGGGGCCTCCTGAAAATGGATATTACCCAGGTGAACATTCTTGATAAAGAAATAGAA
Organism: Protopterus annectens; assembly: GCF_019279795.1. NCBI lineage: Eukaryota > Metazoa > Chordata > Ceratodontiformes > Protopteridae > Protopterus > Protopterus annectens. Next base: position 95,294,884 of record NC_056740.1, read on the forward strand.
ATATTAAATAGGTTCATAGATTCCTAGGATGATACTAGGCTATTGGCCTGGAGGCCCTTATAAGCCTAACCAAGAATTCCATCCATGTTCCCAAAAAGTCAGCAGCTATTTTCCCTGTCCAGCAGGGACACAGGTGGTATCCCAGGGGTATATTATCTGTTTCCCATCCAGTTGTCCAGGTTCCTCTTAAAGCAGTGGCAAGGCTTAGGTGCGCTTGTATACAGCTCAGCAAAGCTCCTCGTGGTGCCCTGCAGAGTCCTACAAGTGGCTGAGAGACAAAGAGAGACTTTGGAAGTGTTTAAGTATTGATTCTTTCTTGTTGTATCCCTGAAACGCTAATTCCGCTGAAAATGCGGTTATTCAGTGCTTCTGTGGAACCCTACTGATATCTGCATCGCTTACTGTACTTAAAATTCATTGTTGCACTTTAAAAAGTTACTGTTTGTTGTTTTTGCTTGTATATCTGTAACATAGTTGTAGGCTACACACTCAAGTGCGCTAACCTCCTCTGTGTATTTAGAGTTATTTAAGTTGCTGCATTTCTGTTATCTCTGAAAAAAAAAAAAATACAAAAAAATAATCTCCCTGCTTTCCCGCCTTTCTGCACAAGTCTAGTCCTGTTTTCAGGCTTTGCTGAATCCAGGACTGTGGTTAAGGTTCCTGTGTTGCGCATATCATACTTGAATAGTCAGATGGCTTCCTTGTTCACTGTGAGAGAGGAAACTCTGAGCAGCCTACATGTCCCTGTACGAGTGGTCCCAGCCCAGCAACTTGTAGCTCATTGGCCATATTGGGCTAATTTATATCCTTTTGTTCTCCCTGGTATAAAAAATGGTTAGCGCGGCTTTGCCCAATTTTGCACATCGGGCAGCGCTGGTTAATCGGTTTTAAACTATTCCCGGCTCCACAAAGTCTACTCTTCACTTTTTCCCTTGGAACTGCTCTAACTCTCAAATTAAACACTCTGTTCTAAATCTAAAACCCTACACTTGCTCATATAAGCAATTTCTATAAGTTAAGCACTGATAAACTAAATAAGCACTACATCCTCATATACTCCCCTTGAGTACTTTATCCCCTATTGGTCCTTTCTGATTCAGTTGCAAAGGAGTTCCCTATACTATTCTAGCGTGTCCAAAGGTCAGTTACTGGTTTCCTCTCCAGTCTAGCTGGTGAATCTGGGAATCTTGAGGCAATGTTACAACTGCCTCATGTACACAGACAACCCTCTCCTCCTCCCAACAAGTACAAATATATGTGAGAGATGCAACCATATAGCCAAACTGGAGGCTGAGCTCTCCTGACTCAGTACTGGCATAACCAGTCAGGAGGAGAAGGTGACCACACACACCACAAATCCAGTTTCACATAGTCTTACTAAAACTGCAGACCAAACACATAAACGCACAAAAACATACTCGGAGGCTCTAAATAAAAATCTGCCAAAATAGCAGACACCTCCAAAGCAGACACCCAAGCGACCGCTACCCCAAAACAAAACACAGGCAACACATAGCTCACAAAGTCAGTGTGCCAAACAGCCACAGCCCTTAAGGCTTGACAACATACCTGATACACTTGTAATAGGTGACTCTATAGTCAGACACACTGACGTCCCTCTCACCAGGCTGAATAAAGAAAAGGTCACAGTGAGCTGCCTGTCGGGCACTAGAATCCGCCACATAACACAAGCACTCAGGTCACTCCAAAGCAAGTACAAATATGACTCAGTCATTGTCCATGCTGGTGTGAATGACCTGAGATGTACCTCCCTGGACTACATGAAAAGATACTTAGAGGAGCTCTCTGATCATGTAGCCCAGGCCAGTATGACCCTGACCTTGAGCAGCATCTTACCCTTGCCAAGAATGATGCCTCAGTATAAAGACAAAATGATAAATTTCAACAATTGACTTAAGTATTGGTGTCATTCAACGGGGATCTAGTATCTGTCTGCCTGGGATGTCATGCTCGACAAGCTACGTTGCTTCACAAGGGATGGCTTGCATCTGTCACCCCTGGGCTTTCGGATATTGGCAAAGGCTCTTGCCACTCCCATAGTGCCTTTTTTAGGCAAGGCTCAAAAGACAAACCCACCTCCTTAGACAACACAAGTAGAAAGAAACTAAGGGTAATGCTGCTCAATGCCAGAAGTCTAAACCTCAAGATGCAAGCTCTCGAAGCCCTCCTTAGTATGGAGAACATCGATGTCTGTGCAGTGACAGAAACCTGGTTCAAGGCTCCCGAGAGCACCCCAGCACTACCAGGTTATACCTCATATCATGCTTTTCGCACCAAAACTCAGACCGAACCACAAAAGGAGGGGGAGTATCCATATTCATCAAGGATACCCACACCTCCAGGTTAGTGTTATTGCACGAAGCATCGGAGACCATCCTTGTGCAACTAACAGTGGGCAAAACTGCCTTCCAGTTTGTAGCATGCTGCAGACCACCCTCTCAAATGCAGGAACCCCACTCGGCCTTCCTGAAGACACTGGGAATATGAAGGTCTCTCCAAACACCATCATATTGGGGGACATCAACTATCCAAACATAGACTGGGAGCATTACTCAAGCCCCAACACCCTAGCCCAGAGGTTCCTAGAATACATAAACTCAAATGCTATGGAACAATTGGTCACCGCTCCCACAAGAGGGGAAAACATACTAGATCTGATCATCACCAACATGGGGACACAATGTTCTATACCAGAAGTATACCCCTTATTGGTAAGATCGGACCATAAATTAATCTCACTAGAAATCCACATCCCGCCCCCACCCCCAGCACAAAAGACCACAGTGAAGAACTTCTCAAAAGCTAACTTCACACTTCTTAAAACCAAAGTGCAATCCTTCAAGGCCCCCAGGCCAGTGGAAACCATGGCCCTATCTGCTGAATCCTTTATAAACGCATTCTATAGACACCTTCAGGAATGCATGGATCATGCAATCCCAAATAAAACCAAGACCCATTCTCCCAAAGGCAGGCATCCTGTCTGGTGGATCCCAGCCATAAATAAGCTATACAACAGAAGGAGGAAGCTACTACATGATAGAGCAAAATCCTTAAAAGGGAAGGCATCTCTGATCAGTACTAGCAAAAAACTACGATCACTCATAAAATCATCCAAGACCACTTTCGAGAGAAGAATTGCACAAGCAACAAAAGATAATCATAAGGCTTTCTTTAGTTATGTTAGAAACCTGGGTGGCAACTCCCAGATATGCTCAGAGTTGGTCCATAATAACAAAAAATACACTGAACCCTCAGACATTGCCAACATCATGGCAGGCAGGTTCAGTGCAAACTCCCCCCCCCCCCCCCAAAGGACAAATATCTATCCCAGCAGAGTTTTGCCTCCCTGACATCTCAGATGCCCAGGTGAGAGCCACCCTCTCCAAAGCAAAAAACACAGCATCCGTGGGACCGGACGGTGTCCCGGACTCCAGCTACATGAAGTCCAAGAAGAGCTAGACCCTCACATAAAGCTGCTGTTCAATCTTAGCCTTACTACAGGATATGTACCCAAAGAATGGTGTACAGCAACAGTGGTCCCACTCCACAAAGGAGGCACCTCTACACACCCTGGAAACTACTGCCCCATAAGCCTGACTAGCCTGGTCTGCAAAGCTATGGAGAGGATCATTATGGAGCTCATAAACAAAGACATTGGGGACCTACAGACACTGGATCCTACCCAATTCGGCTTTGTGAAGGGCAGATCCTGCCTCCTGAACCTGGTAGATTTCTTTGAAACAGTCACCAAGGCCATTGATGAGGGTAAGGTGGTCCACACAGCCTACCTAGACCTCGCAAAAGCCTTTGACACAATATCCCACTCAGGCATCGTAGACAAACTCTCCAGCCTAAATATAAACCCCTATGTCATAAGATGGGTTGCAAACTGGCTCAAGGACAGAACCCACATGGTCAGAATTGCTGAAGCCATGACAGACTCTAAACCAGTTACAAGTGGCATCCCACAGGGCTCAGTCCTGGGACCTCTCTTATTCAGAATATATTTTGCTGAGGTACAGGCTAACACAGGAGGACTGTGGCTGACCAAGTTCGCAGATGGCTGCAAACTGGACACCATAATTGACTCTCCAGCTGACACAAGCATCCTCCAAAAGGGTCTCATAGAGACAGAAAACTGGTGCCAGAGCCATGGCATTAAACTAAATGCCAAAAAGTGTATAGTTATACCCTTTGGCAAAAACAATGTGCCCACAAATTACCACATAGGAGGTAATCCATTAAGTACAGAAGAAGTAATTAGGGACCTGGGGACCCAAGTTGATAGTAACCTCTCCTTTGACAACCACATTGCCAAAGTGGTTAGAAAGACCTTCTATATAGCCCACCTTATCATGAAAGGATTCACATCTAGATCAAGGGAGGTCATTGTGCCCCTTTACTCATCCTTCATCAGGCCCATAATTGAGTACAATGCCCCATTTGGGATGTACCTTACCCGACACCTGCAGCAACTAGAAAGACCCCAAAAGTACCTTACTAAGAGGATCAAGGGACTCAAACAGATGCCATATGCTGCTTGGCTAATGAAACTCCAGCTCTACTCAGTTGCATACCGCCTACTCAGAAGCAATCTATGCCTGACGTACAAAGCCATGTCCAACCCGGAATTAATGGACATGCTCCACCTCAGAAAATCCAAATCCCTTAGAGCTACGCGATCGAGTGACTTGAACCTCAGCACAGAAATAAATAGGACATGCTGGAGGGACAGATTCATAACCCAGAGGCTCCCTTCACTCTGGAATAGAATCCCAGTCCATGTTAGACAGAGCCCCTCACTGACTCTCTTCAAGAAAAATCTTGACGAGTGGATGGGAGATCGTAGGTTTACCCCGGGGATCACTTCTGTGTCACTACAAGACAGAGGCACAGTAAACACAACCTTAAAAAGGGCTCAGTAAACTCATTCCAAGGGGTGGGGAAAGCAAACACACTCTGGCTAGGCTTGTAAATGCCCTAGGGCAGATAGCCTAGTATGAACCTATGAACCTATGGAGCATGTGGCTCGGAGGGATTGGGGTTTCTTTAAGTGTAGCATGTCCAACAGATCTGGGTCTGACATGACTTTGTAAAGAAAATGTTTTCTTTTTATTACATAATTCTGTATATTTTTTTAACATGTTAAGTAGTAGTTAGCGGAGCTTTTCTCCTCGGGCCTCCACTGAAAATGGACATGTATCCAGTTGGACTAGCCCGGTTAACAAATGTAAAATAAAATAAAAATAAATAAATGTTAGGCAGTGGTCTCTCCAACTGCTGTATCTGCTTGACATGGAGAGGAAGTCTATTCCACAGATGGGGGAGTCTTTGGGACACAAATCTATCCCACTAACAAGTTCTATTAATGTCACAGACCAGGGTGAGGCCTTGCATGCAGGATGCATGAGTGGAGTTTAACTTCTGGATATGCAGCAACTCCGTCAAGGCTGAGTCTGAGACGGCCTTGTATGCCAGACACAGGTCACCTCTAAGCAGTCTGTGCAAGACTGAGTAGAGGGACAGGGCTTTTAGTCTATCTGCATAGGATAGTTGTTTGAGACCCTGGATTTTCCTGCTCAAGAACCTCTGTAGTCTGTCCAACTGCTGTATGTGCTTGGCAAGGTGCATGCTGCAGGGGGCATTGTACTCAATAATGTGTCTGATAAGGGAGGAGTTCAGGAATGTTATGGCCTCCGTGTTCCTGGATGAAATGCCCTTACTTTTGTTGGGCCATGTAGAAAGCCTTACATACAGCACAGGCAACATGGTGGTCAAAAGTCGGGTTGCTATCAACCTAGGTGCCCAAATCCCTCATGACTGATTGCATGCTTAGTACATTGTCATTAATGTGATAATTAGTGGGGACACCTTTTTCCACAAAGGAGATAATGATGCATTTCTTCGCATTCAGTTTGAGGCCATGCTTCTAGCACCAGTCATTAATTTGGTTAGGCCCTCTTGGAGGATGTTCACATCACTAGGGGAATTTATGACAGTGCCCAGCTTGGAATCATCTGCAAACCTGGTCAGTCACAGACCACTGATTTTTTAGCTTGCACCTCAGAAAAGTATATCCCAAACAGTAGAGGCCCCAAGACTGCCCAATGAGGTATGCTTTTGCTTGTCTTGTCTACTACTAGAGGTTGCTTCCCTTATTTTGACTGAGTGGGTTCTATCAGTGAGCCAGTTAGCTACCTATCTGGTAACATATGGGTTGAGGTTGATGTCAAGCTGGGAGAGTTTATCTATTATGCCTGAGTGAGGAATAGTGTCAAAGGCTTTAGATAGGTCAAGGTAGGAGGTATGCACTGTCTTGACCTCATCCATGGCTTTGGTGACTGTTTCAAAGAAGACAACCAAGTTTAACAGGCATGATCTCCCTTTGACAAAACCAAGCTGTGTGGGATAAATAAATAAATACATACATTTACAGCACTAAGCCTCAGAACACTATTACTGGAAATATGTTTGTTATGTCTGAGAGGAGCAACAGCATTAAATCTGAATTGCCAAGTATGTTCTTTCTCACACAAATTTAGTAAAATTAAATACATTCCTGTGCATGCTTATATGATGTGTTATTTTAATTAATTTCTTAATTTCTTTTTATCTAAGACATGCTTAAAAATGTGTTTCCTTAAACTTTTCTTAGTTTTCCCAATATAAAACACATCTAATGATAAACAATTTGATATATATACTATATTCAATGATGTACGTGAAAAAAGTCCTTTTATATTAATATGTCTCTAATTAAGGAAATTTATTATGTTAGCTGGGAAATAAAAGGACACTGAGATCAAGCATCACATTTGTACGTCCCATCTTTTCTTTTAATAACAATAGGATCTGGTAACTCTTGGACTCTAATAATTCTTTAATTTTACTCCTATAGGCATAAATAAACGTATGGCCTGTTCCTATATACTCAAAAATATTCTCATAATTTAAAAACATATTTCAGTTCTTTGTAATAACTTCTTTTATATTGTAACTACCTTTAAGTCATAAACATACTTTCCTTATATTCAAGATCTAGATCATACCTTAGAAAACCTTTTCCATAACAAAATCACTATTCTGAGAAAATCTATTGGAATTTAGTGGTAGGGTTTTGGATTGTCAATCAAAAAAAAAAACTATTTTCAACTGCTATTTGCTTTTTCTTTCAATGTTTTTAGCATATGGTAGAGAAACATTCATTTTTTTTCTCTAAATCAGTGCCAGTGTGATATATATATATATATATATATATATATATATATATATATATATATATATATATATATATATATATAAATATTTGTTTTTTTAAGTCTGGGGATATGGGTGGGCTGGCTTTCCCACATTTGGGTGTAGGGGGCAAACTCCCTTACTAAAAAAGGTGAAGTCATTTTGTTTGTAGGCTTGTGGGGATGGATGTATATTTGTAACACAGGGAGCTGTTTACTGGTAAGCTGTTAATGCCAATGTGCAGAGCTTTGACATTTTAAATATCACTCTTTTGCCCTTTCAATTATATTGTGTTGACTGTTTGTCTATCAGCATTATAGGTTCATAGGTAGGTACTAGCCTATTAGCCCTGGGGAGTATATACACCTAGCCAAAAAGTTCCCTGGCTTTCACCACCCAAGAAAGTTATTTGCTTGTGCCCCTGTCTAGCAGAGCCACAGAAGTGATCCCTGGGGTGAACTTCCTATTTCCTATCCGATTGTCAAGATTCTTCTTAAAGAGGGCTAATGAGGAGCTTTGCTTGACATGAATGGGTAGTCTGTTCCAGAGCATGGGAAGTCTCTGGGATAGAAATCTGTCCCTCCGTCATGTTTTGTTTATTGTGGTAGCAAGGTTTAGGTCCCTGCATCATGTGGCTCGGAGGGATTGGGGTTTCTTTAAGTGTAGCATGTCCAACAGATCTGGGTCTGACATGGCTTTGTATGTTAGGCAGACGTCACCTCTGAGTTGGCGATAAGCGACGGAGTAGAGCTGGAGTTTTTTTTAGACTGTCTGTGTATGGCATCTGTTTGAGGCTGGTAATCCTCTTAGTGAGGTATTTCTGTGGCCTTTCTAGTTGTTGTAGATGTCTTGTGAGGTACATGCCAAAAGGGGCATTGTACTCTATAATGGGTCTGATGAGGGATGAGTAGAAAGGAACAATGACCACTTTTTTTCTGGAGGTGAACCCCTTTGTGATGAGGTGTACCACATAGAAGGATTTTCTGACTACTGTGGTGATGTGATTATCAAAGGAGAAACTACTGTCCACCTGTATCCCTGGGTCTCTTGTCATACTTTTGGTGTTTAGTAGGCTACCGTCTATGTGGTAGTGGTAGTAGTATTAGATTATTTTAAGTATACACATATGGGTGCAGTAAACTTGGTCATGGCACATTCATTGCATGCTGCCTTTTTTAGTAATTTTTGTTGTTGGTGTGAGAAGTTGTATTATATAACAATCTGACTTCAAAAGTTTGACTGTTATATACTGTTTGGAGCCATCTTCATTCTTCACATTTGTGTCACTCTGAGGTTAGTACATTTAATTTCCTGGGTGGGAAAACTTTATGGTTATTTTAGGTGATCAGAAATGCAACGTATTTCTTTCATTTATGATCATCTTACTTCAATTTTTTATTAATGGAAAGTAATCTGTCAATGAAAGTTCATTAACAATGTGCTAACATGTATTCAATCATATAAATACATACTCACACACACACACACACACACACACACACACACACACACACACACACACACACACACACATATATAAATATTTGTTATCCTAGCTTGCCTGTTTATACTGCACAACCTAGAGACGGCCAACCCAGTATTTGCATTTTGATTTGTGCACGTGTGCATTTCATAGCTTTCACAGTTAGTTACAAAGACATGGGCTAGGAGACCATTAAGGAGCCTAACCAAAATTCCTCAAAGCACTGTTTAGTTAAGTGACTTGCTTAAGGTCACACAGTATTCACTTTATTTTTATTTTGTCTTTGTTTTCCAGGACAGTCCGACTGGGTTTAGCATGAACCCATTTTCAGTGGAAACATGAGGAGCAAAGCTCCAAATACTGTACAATCATTAAAACAATCCTGAAAGTTGCAACAGAAATTGGGGAATTATATACAGTATACGGTTATGCATAAAAACAATTAAGCAAAAACAAGTCAGACATTGTATACAATTCAAGATTCCACATCTTATTTGTGCATTATGTATAAAAGAATGAAATATTTGTACATAGAAACAGTTTATAACAACAATGAGTTCACTTTATGGAAATATATTAGTCTAAGTGTAGGTCCTTGGTGTAAAATCAGTTTTGGAAAAAATAATTTGAAAAGGAGAGAAAAATTACTTTAGGAAGCTAGTAGGTATAAGAAAGGGGTTTCTATTGGAACATCGAATATTCAATTGTTCGAATCACTAAAGGTCGACCTTTAATGATCGAATGATTAAATATTCGAATATTCATAAAAAATTATTAAAAAAAGAAAAAGTAAAGGGTATAGGCAGGGGGCAATCCCCCCCTGCACCCCCCCATATCCCCCGCTACTTAAATATACCAACTCTGGGATTGCGCTACAATGTAGGAAAGGGAAATCTTCCCTTTCCTGCACTTAACTCCATTAAAGTGCAATCTCAAAGTTGGTATATTTAAGTAGGGGGGGTGGGGGTGCAGGGGGGCTTGCCTCCCTGCTCACAGCAGTTATTTTTGTTTGTGTTTTTTTTTTTTTTTTTTTTTTTTTACATTTTCAAAGTTTTAGTACTTCGATCATATGGTGTAGACCATATGGTATTCGAAGTACTGAAACTTTGATAATGTAATATGTAACCCTAAGAAAGATATAGTCAAGTGAGAGCAGGTGGAAATTATTGTAATGAAAAATCAGAAGTGAAAAAGGAGTACAGTTAGGATTTTTCTGGAGATGAGTTGAGATGACATATGTTGTTAAAATGGCAGGTGAGAGTGCAGGAGCAGATCCATTTTTTTCTCTCAGGTGACATTTTAATTGAAGTAATTTTCATTTCTGTTTGTTTTTGGTGCTAGAGGTATGCTGTCCACATTTCTGGAACTGGTAGTATAGGTTTGTTGTTCATCTTAGTTATCTTTCAGAGGAATAAGGTTTTATGACTTTTTTTTTTTTATGGTTGGACATTTGTCTGGCTTATGCAAGATTTTGTGTATGATAGCAAATTGTGTTAATGATAGCTAGTGGGGTAGTTCTAATCAGTTAAGTTCTCTGAGTGCTTGACAATGATGTGACTGGTAGTGATGCTTTGCGGCAAATCTGAGGGTTTTGTTATAACATTGTTCTAGACTTTCTTTGGAGGTTGTTGAGCTGAGGCTTGATATGTGATGATGTGAACTGTACATATGGTGGACTAAAGAAGAGTGTGCTTTTTAAATCATATCTTCTTAGTTTTCATTTGGTTGATGCCATTAAACATTGTTCTAGCTTTGCCAGCAATGTGACTTGCAGGTTACTTAAAATGGGGGAAGCATACAGTAGAGAAGGTGATAAATTAGCAGATGCTATACATTTTCTGGCTTCATCAGTGATGAATGATTAAGCACAGTTTCTGGTGAGTTTTCTTTATGGCTTGTCTAATGTGTTAATCATATTTCAGCTGGTCATCCTCCTAGGAGTTTAGTCTGGTGAACTTGTTAGATCTTAGTGCATACTAGACTGCATTGATCCTCAGAACTTATAATCTTTCCTGTTGTGACTTTTTCACTGTATCCCCTTTATCTGCTCAGATCTAGTAGAGTTCCAGGAATGGTTCACAGGTTAACTGTGTATATTTTTATTGACTATCTGGTAAGCTGTGTCCTCCCTGTAATAACCTTCATGGGTACACTATCCTTCAGCTCTCCTCCAGGCTTTGGCCATTCCCTGGAAACTTCCAGTTTAATCAGGGAAGCTTTGTGTTTGAACATGGCATTCATTGTACACAACTTATGATCAGTAGAGAAGTCCAATTACAATTCTTCACTAAGTCCATACCAGGAAGCTGTGTCGTCCAATTCTGTCACTACAGGTATCCCTAATCATTCCTCACATGCACAACAAAGTCTTATAGGAGATCTAAATAGAGAGTAGGAAGTATCCTGTCAATCACTGTAGCTACAGTCTTGAAGAAAACAGAATAATATATGCAAACAAAAGTGAAAATCTTCCTTTCAGAAATTTACAGTACAGTCTGCTGAGGCAAGTGTTATCTCATAGCACAACAACCATATGTTGCCTTCAGACTACTTGGAATTGTGAGTATCCTCACAAATGTCTGTTGTCTCTCATAAGAAGCAGCTCCACATCAGAAGTGGGATTACTTTTGATCCAGTACCAGAGCTGTGGGTAAATTTCTGGGATAAGACTGAAATAGGTCCATATGATTACCAAACTGATTGAATGAATGAATGAATGAATGAATGAATGAATGAATGAATGAATGAATAAATAAATAAAAAGAAATAAACCTAAAACTAGCTATGGCTATCAAATACCATTCAGCTTTCTACACACGTTCTGATTTTATTCTCATCAGTTAGGAAATATCTCACATCCCAAAGAAAAATGGAAAATAATTCATTGCTAGGGTTAATCTATCCAGACTTGTCATTCAGGTTATCAGAACTGGATTCTTTCAGCACCCATTTGCCTGCTGTGTGACCTTGAGTAAGTCACTTAAGCAGAGATTGCTCCTGGGTCTTCTCCGAAAAGAGACTGTGTGTCCAGTGGGCGTACCTGGTTAAAAAATGGGTATTTTTTACTTGCCTGTCACTAGACTAGCATCGCATCTAACTGCCTTTCTTCACCTAGGAGGTGGTAAGCCCAGAAGTCTGACTCAGTTACCCTTGGTCACTCAGTCTTCAAAAGCTTACCAGAGAAACCACCTCAGACCTTGGTTTCATGTCGGAGTCCTAGGATTTCTCCTCTATATGAGGTTGTTTTATTCTTTCAATTAGCTTTTAAGAAGACAGCTTTTGGGTTTGTAATTCTGGTGCTTTACTGTGTTTTGTTCTCTAGTTCATCTCCTATTTAAGAAGTTTTCTTTGCAGTCTGCATGTCATTTCTATTTTCATGAGTTTTTAGTAGGGTCTGTAGTTTCATCCTGCATTTGAAAGGTAAACTAATAGTGAATTAGCCACTAGATGTGTGTGTGTGTTTGTGTGTGTGTGTGTGTGTGTGTGTGTGTGTGTGTGTGTGTGTGTGTGTGTGTGTGTGTGTGTGTGTGTGTGTGTGTATTTGTGGGTCTGGCATTCTTTCCAGGACTATTTCTTTGCCTTTTGTCTGTTGCATAACAAGGTAATCTCTGCCTATTGACCCTGAATAGGTTAAAGTAAGTACTAGAAAAGAATGAATGAATAAATCAATCAAGCAATCAAAGAATGCTTGTATGATTATCTGGATCCTTTTTTTAGACCAATTTGCCAAGGGTGGCCATATCAGAAAATAGAAGCTTCAGACAAAGTAATGTCAAGTATCTCTGGGATTCATAAACCCATCCAGCATGAAAGGGTCACAATTCCAGAAAAGGATAAGTACTGTACTTTACTTTTCTGGGTTTCAGCTGTTCACCAGATAACTTCATGTGTGATATGTTTCAGCAGTCAGTCTAATGGCATTAGTTCCTACAGATTTACAAATACTACAATACAATATGCAATGCTGCCATCACCTAATGTAACATAATGACTATTTTGGTATCATCACTTGCTCATAATAATTAAGGGTTGATATGCAACATATCGCAAGAGCAAAACATTATTAAAACATATTCATAGTATAACCATAGTGCAGATCTTCATTGCCAAGTTAAAGGGTGTCAGGTCTGAAGTACAAAGGGTAAAATTACTCAGGGAATTATAAATCAAAAGTACATTGCTTTTAACCATATTAATGCCAAACATTTATTGTCTTTCAAGTTTTTGGAAGCATATTCCAATGGACCACAAGCTTGTTTGTAAACCAATCATCCCTGCTTTTTTTCTTGCTATGATATATTTTTAAGTTGTATTGATACAGAATCAAGCATGCCGAATTTTGTTTTTTAAATTATGTCCTGAAATTTAGTCACCCTGAATACATTTATTTCCTATTTGCATAGACAAATACCACAGAAAGTTATATTCTTTCAACATACTGATTACATAGATATTAAATTATTTTAATGCCTTTTGCTTAACAGGAGTCGATGGGAGCAGACATGAAACTTTTTATGAATGTTGCAAGGAACCGTATCCAGATGTTACATTTGTTATTACTATGAGACGGAGAACTCTTTATTATGGCCTCAATCTTCTGATTCCATGTGTGATCATATCTGCACTAGCCTTACTGGTTTTTCTGCTGCCTGCAGATTCAGGGGAGAAAATTTCACTAGGTAAGAAATCATAAAGATTCTCCGCATAGTTTATTTTTGTAAGTGTCCATTAATTTGTGTGTGTGTGTTTGTATCAACATGTGCATATGCATTAGGGATGCCAGCTATCCAGAATTCTTCCAGACTGTCCGGAATTATGATACACTGTCCAGAAAACAGAGACTGCCTTTTCCAGAAAGTGTATTGTCCAGAAAAAATTAAATCAATTATCTACAGGTGAACCCCTGAGCAGCCAAGTGCTCTGGATTGTGCATAACACTCTGCATTTAATAGCGACTTAGCCCACTGTTGAACAGTGTGCTTGAAATTCTAAATTTTAACACTAGGACCCTGAGTGTGTGAGAGCATATGCGTGTATGAGAGTGACAGAGAGATCAATCGCATTATTATTTTACACTTGCTAAGCATCTGTTTAGCAAGTGTAAAAAATAAATTAATAAAGAAAAAAAATGTGTCTGTGTCTGTGTGTGTGTGTGTGTGTGTGTGTGTGTGTGTGTGTGTGTGTGTGTGTGTGTGTGTGTGTGTGTGTATATGTGTGTGTGTGTGTGTGTGTATGTGTATGTGTGTGTGTCTGTGTCTGTGTGTGTGAGTGAATGCATGTATGAAAGCAAAAGAGACAGTATGTTTGACAGATCAAGAGAGAGAGAGTGAGAGTGATTGAGTGATCTTGTATGAGTGAATGCGTGCATGAAAGTAGAAGAGACTGTTTGCATGAGAGATCGAGAGAGATAGTGAGATGAAAGCAGAAGAGAATGTATGTGTTAGAGTGAGTGAAGAGTGAGAGCGAGTGTGCGATCCCCTGGCAGCAGTTAAGAGGTTTTTGTACCTCTCCTCTTAGCTCAAGGTATTTGGATAAGCCTAAAATTAACAAGAGAGAAAGGCTCAAAATAGGAGCATATTTTAAATGATTTGTGTTCTGAAGAGAGTGTTTGATTGTGTGTGCGTTTGAGAGAGAGAGATGGAGGATAGAGTGAGAGGGGAATCAATAAATGGCAGCAGCAGTGAAGAGGTTTGCATACCTCTGGACTTTCAACTGAAGAAATCTGGATAAAGCCTAAAATAAAGGGGAACAAAGGCTCAAAAATAGGAACAGATTTTAATTATTGCTCTTATAAAGTTACAAACTTGCTTAAATAAAAGGATTTCTGTTAGCATGAATTTTCTGAAATGTATGTCATTATCTAGTAGCTTCTATCTCCAGTGACTGGCAGCAAACCAAATGTTTTAGGAGTAAGGGACCAAAAAATAAATACCTGGATATTTTTAAAGTGTTATATTTTAGAGGTAAAATGCATTCTCCAGTACTATTTATATATACTACAGCAAGTCTGAAACATTAGGCAGAGGAACTATTTTACATTAAAGATATATAATTTATTTATTTATTAATTTATTTTTATTTTACATTTGTTTACTGGGTAGTGTCCAACTTGGCTGGAAGCTCCTTTTCAGTGGAGACCCGGGGAAAAAGCTCCACAAATACAATACATTGTAGACAATACACTATACACAATATACACAATACAATTTAAACAATTTAAACAGTACAGTACAGAATTTACAATATTTGGATTTGAGTAAAACAATTGAATAAAACATAAAGGTGAAACTAGCTAAAAATATTGCACATAAGGAACCATATGGAAATCTAAAATTACAGATTCTTAATGAAATGAAACTGACAGCATATATATAAAATTATCTGAGCAAAAAAAAATGTGTATACACACACACACATATATATATATGTGTGTGTGTGTGTATATACACACACACACACACACACACACACACACACACACACACACACACACACACACACACACACACACACACACACACACATATATGTCTGTAGGTATGTATGTATATGCATTCATTTACATTTTGTTATTCCCACTAGGCCTTTGGCCTATTATTGGCGAGACCCAAGGTGACACTGATATGTTGTAGGGGAAATTTGGTCAAGCCACCAAGGAAATTCTCCTTGTAGAGTAGGCACAAGTGTGCTCTACATCAGGGAGAAATGGTCTACTTGACATGTTGCTGAAGGCTCTCTTTTGCTTTTATATGACCAGACAACTGTTACTTGGGTTAAAATTGCAGCTTCTTCTGACAATTTCATCACTGAATTACAACTGTGGGACCTTTCTGAGTATCATCTGAAGGATTTGGCTGCAGTGGAGGATAATGATGGTACTTTGTTAGAAGTCCTGCTATTAAATATGTATAAGTGGGATTACATGAATAGGATTCCCAGGCTGGCACTGTATCCCCTGTTGAATTGCTGGATGAGCTGGTGAGCTGGAAGGCTTATTAACAGAATGGTTCACTGCTGTAGGTCTATAAAATTCATCAGAATATCTAGGAATGGGTACAGCAGTAAGAAAATCATATGCTGCAGTTACAAGACTAACTTCAGCTCATTTAAACCTTGCTGTGTTTCAGTTTTTTAAGCGATACCCAACCTGATAGACATAGCATTTGACTTCAGGTTTTGAAGCCTTTGGAGGCATTGGCTTTACATAGTAGAATTATCATTCACTTGGGAACTGAGTCTTTCTTTGATGGAGCTCTGGGAAATAAGGCTGCATTATTATGCAAAAAAAAAATGAAATGAATGAAGCACTTCTTGTCTGTGGAATGCTTATACACATCAGTTATCTGCCATTAGTAAAAGTAAAAATCCTCATTCGGTACATGATGTTATGGAATCTTTATCAGAAATGGTTTTGGTGTAGTTTTGTCACTCTGTCTTGAAACTGACTAAAATTAGAAATTAGGATTTTTTTTTTGGCCTGGGGATAACTGCTTATTTAATTTAACCACAAAAGACAATACATATACATTATATTATCTTCCTGGTTTACTAACTTGTCATAATTTGAAAGGTACTGTTTTCTGTGAAAACACACAGGTGGATATTACTATTGTAGGGTATTTCAGGAAGGACTGTATAAAATGGAGCTACAGCTCAACATGGACATCTAAGTCAAAATTATGAGACTAAATGCACAAAATGTCCAAGAATGCCACATTTGTGAATGGATTGCCCTTATGTTGCAGACACTACCTTTATTACCAGTGATGCAAATCCTACTTCATGTAATGATATTAAGGTTTCCAATGATACTTTTTTTGGGTGTTCTACAGTAGTTCAAGACACAGCTGCTCGAATTCCATTAACTTGCACACATGGACTTGAACAGCTTTAACCCCACCTGCCCAGCTACCTGCTCAAACTCAAATATCAGTTCAGTGAGGCAGCTGCCACAACAGACAGACACCAGTAAGTGCGTGTGGTGGGCCAGGTAAGTGAGGAAGAAAAATACGGAGAATGGGAGAAAGGGATTTTAGGTTAATGGTGGGAAAAGAGCAGATTGTGAGATTATGGTTATGGAAGGTGGTTTTAGGTTTAGGGAATGATCAGAAGGTAGACGAAGATTAGGGTGTGGGAAGGGAGGGGGATTTTAGGTTTAGGGAGAAACTGTGGGATTAGGTTTCAGTAGTATAGGGGGATTTTATCTTAACAGATTGAGTGGATCAAGCTCTTGTTCTAGAAATATATACTTTTTAACACTGGGTGCAAAATCAAAGAGTGCATTTATTTATTTAGTTAGCTAGTTAGTTATTATTTTTAAAGGATGTTACATACATTAACAAACTGTAAAGAAAAAAAGCAGAAATGTTGTGAAATGTAGGAATGTACACATCATTTAGACCTTTGGACCTGATGCATAGACTTTTAGTTTACTATTCTTTTCAACAACACTTTTCCTCCGACAGTTAAGGATTTCACTGTTTTTAGCCAGGAAAACATTATTGTGTAATTGTTTCATTAATAGCTCTCTGTCACATTTATGTTGCATTTATATGGCGGTAAAATGGTTAAAATATTAGATTCACAAACACAATGTTCAGGGTTTGATCCTGACTTCTGCTCACTGTCTTTGTGGAGCTTGCATGTTATCCCAGTGTCTGTCTTTGGTTCTTCCCACTACTCAGAAGCACACTGAGTGATTTTACTGCAAGGATGGAAAGTATTGGTTTCAACTGCAGCCTTCACAGTTAAACTTGAGATGTATAAACAGAGAGTGGACTCAAAATGAATGGAGTCATGAACAGCATCAGAGAGCCTAGGTGGAACACAACTGTTGAAGAGACTGGAAAACAAACCTCTTTAGGCATCAGCAGTGATGAGTAGTATCCTCTGTATAGGATAATCTGGACCACATGCTGCATTCCACATCAGGTCTAACCAATCAACACTATAAAAAATTAGCTATAGGTCATTACGTCATTTGGCCTCATTGACTAATGTCACTAAAATGAGACATGGGCATTTGCCATTGCTAAGTGGGTTGGTGACCGAGACTACTCTGTCCGACACCAAAGACCCATGCTAGACTATGTGCCTTTATTGGCCAGTTGTGTTTGCCTAAAAAACTGCAGTCCTGGGTCAATAAGATGTTGGCTAGATGGTGTTCATTTGCCAAGTCTGGGATACCACTGATAGCTTTGTTGAATTGAAAGCTGGTCATAAAACCAAATGACTTGACAAAACATGAGCTAGGGATTGCTACAGTGAATACAGTTATATAGTTTCACTAACAGGATGACGCTTGTAAGTGGATAATTGGATGACGGGGGAAGACTGGATATTCCATGTATCTAGGAGACAGAGTGTAAGGAAAGCACAGCAAAGTAATTTGCCTTGGGATCCAGAGCCTATTATTCAGGGGAAGGACAGAATGGGTAGAGTAGAAATGGTGTGTATGTTGTGGAAAGAGAAAGAGAGAGAGAGCAAGAGAGCGAGAGAGATGAAATCTTTTGAAGACTGTGAGGAATGTCATCAGACTCAATGCAATCAAACTCCATTGTACTGATATGGAAATAATCATAATCTCAGCCTATCCCCCTCAGCAAGGATGTGATAGTAAGGAAAATAGGGTCATTTAAGCAGTAGTTACAGGATCTCCTAGATAAACAGCACAAAATGAGTTGGTGTTATTAATGTGGAACCTAAATATTAATATTTGGACAGACAGAACAAGATTAGGGGACGACATTGGTCTATATGGGTGGTACAATAGGAGAATGAAGACTATTCTATTTTAGGTTATTGGACCAATGGTTTAATATTGACCTACATTTGGTTACCAGGAAAACCATTCCAGGCTTAAAAAAATCTCATTTGGAACACATTAATATGGGTCTACTCAATCCCAAGAGTCTTAACAAAAGAAATGCCTGAATTTGAGGCCCTCCTGTAGCTTGAGCATTTTAATATAAGGGCAGTTACAAAAACATGGTTTCAGAGCAATGAAAACACTCCAAGCAAATAATGCATAGGGTACCAACATACGTCAGGGCTATCGTCACCTAATGACAGATTCCTTGGGACACCACATCTGAAATCCTAGAAGTCCAAATTACCATAAACACAACTAATTACCACTTCATAGTTACATATAGAGCACCCTCTATGTCCCTTCTGAGCATAATAGGTATCTTAAGGCACCAGCTGAAACTGACATTAAACCCAAGACTTTTCTAGTAGGGGACTTCAGCTAACCTTCAATAAACTGTCTGACCTTCACTGCCAGTGGTTGACATGCCCAGTGCGTCACTGATATTATAAATGCTAACTCACTCTTTTATAAATAGTTAACCATCCTACGTGTGGCCCTAATATCTTTCATCTAGTCCTCACAAATATGGCCACTTTTTACATATCTCATATATGTCATCACACCTTTAAATCAGGCCATAATTTAGTGACCTGTTCCTTTAAAACTAGTACTACTTCCTCTGCAAATAGCTCTGTGTTGTGGGACTTATTCTGCTGTAATCTTCCTCTGAAGGATCCCATTGCCAAAGCTGCTACCTATACCTTTGACTTCTATTCTTACTTAAGTAGTTCAATAAGTCATACCCTATCTGCACCAAATATAATAAATTATTTAAGGACAAATCCCTAATGTGGAATGCCCATATAAATACATTATATAACAAGACAGGTATGCATCCCAGAGACTACCCCTTCTCTGGAACAGGCTCCCCATCCATGTGAAGCAGAGTTCCTCCCTAACCTAATTCAAGTGCAACTTGGACAATTGGATGGGAAACCAGAGATTCATCCCTCATTTGGCACCTATATCTCTAATGCACACAGGCAACCTGCAAATGGTTCATCTCCCAGGCCCATGCTTACACTTATCAAGGGTATCTGACCTTGTCAGAGATTTGGGATGCATGGCTAGGCTTAAAAAGGCCTTTGTGGTCATTAGCCTAGTAAACACCTATGAACCTATGAACCTTACAATTTGGAGAAAATTTTACTCGATCCCCAGTTACAAATATTATACAGTCCCACAATCCCAGCCACTCCTTTTAATTGCTATAGAATAATTTCTGTTAGCTCTCTCAAAAACTAAGAATACTTCATCCATGAGCCCTGATAATACACCCGGGTCTTTCTGAGACCCTATTTTCCCTATTTAATGTATGCCTCTCCACTGGTTATATTCCTGAAGCCTGGAAGATCACCATTGTAATGCCATTATACAAATGTTGTACAACCACTGACTATGATAACTATAGATCCCTTAGTTTCACTAATCTCATATGTAAAGCTGTGGAGTGCTTTATCTCAGTCTTCATTAATTTGGACACTGAAAATTTCTCAATCCTGGGGCCAAATCAAGTTGGCTTTGTCAAAAGAAGGTCCTACCTCTTTAACCTAATTCATTTCTTTGAAAATTAACTGAAACAGTGGATAGCAGTTATGCAATGTATACAGCATATCTAGACCTGGCCAAGGCCTCTGACACTATTCTCTGTGCAGGCATTATTGGAAGACTTGTAAACCTGAGTATGAATCCTTATACTTTGCAGTGGATAGCTGTCTGTCTTACAGAATCCATGTGATTAGAGACACAGGTGCCATTTTTGAAAGCAAAACGTTACCAGTGGTATACCTCAGTACTCAGTTCTGGGCCATTTCCTGTTTGGCATGTATTTCTCAGATCTTCAGGCCAGTACTCCTGGCCTAGGTGTTAAATAAAATTAAGAATTCAATACACAGGAGGTTCAGATTCAAAAGTTTACTAGTGTACACCAGGAGGCAAAAAACCATACAAGTACATAATTTTGTCTGACATGAAACAGGAAGCACACAATCTTATATAGGTTTAACATTTAAGCTATGCCCACCTTACTGACATGATATGTCACAGGGCATCTACATCACTTTAGCTTACAATTCTTCATTCATTAAGTCTTGCTGATGCTGTATATTTAAAAAAACTTTTCCTTTAGATACAATACGGCCTTGCTATCCAGCTGGTCAGTCATAATGTCTTTCTGTAAAGTTACGTGTTCAAGGTTTCATATCAGTTCAAATACAATAGCAGCTTCAGTCTTTTAATGCATGTCTTTGTTCTCTATTACACTTCCTCACACAGCTGCGTGCTATCTAAGTAACACATATACAAGGCCAGATCATTCCAACAGGAAAGAGCAGAAGATTCCATTATTTCACACATTTAATTTCCTGACCCAGCAGATAATCACTTGTGAAAAGCATAAACATTAAAACTTGCTAAGCTTGCATTCTGTCAGGGTCAGAGATCAGCTTTTGCTTCAAGCCACACTGCAGTTTCAAAACTACTTCACATTTAGACATGAATTAATTTTACTACTATATGATTAATAGAATAAAATGCATTATATACTACTTTGCTTTTAAACTAGCATTTCTCATGTATTCAAATACACATTTTTCTAACATTTTCCTCCCTATTAATACTTTTTATTCTATTTTGAAGTATGCATAGTGTCATTTCATCTCCTAGCCTTTTCCACTCAGGACTTTCAGCTAGGTGAGTCATTTAATCTATACTTCAGAAAAAGCGTCATCTGAAATCAACCTTTCAATTTCAATATCTTGGTAGAAAGTTTCAGTAACAGATACATCAACAAAATCTTTGATTAATCTTTTCATGCAGGGAATTCCACAGCAGACACATGCTCTATTAGGAGTATACCCACACAAATGGCAATCAGAATATTCATTAGGATGGAACCCCACCCCCCCAAATAGATTCTGGAAAAAGTCCGTGGGTTTGGGCCTGGTTCAGTCATGGCTGATACTTGCTGAATTACCTCTAGGTGGTTATTTATCTCATGATGATTGTCAGGAATAAAAGCACAGCATTCTTCTTTGATAAGCGCACACGTACCACCTCTCATCGCTAGGGTGAAGTCAAGAGCCATCCGATTTTGTAGCACAACAGTTCTCATTGCATTCAGTTCATCAGTCACCAATTCTAGGGCAGAAAAAGATGCATTACTCATTACTTCGAGAAGTTTCGACAACTTCCTCAGCTCCTAGATCGATTTGACTGCTCCATAGGTTGGGAATATTCCTGCCCAGGATATAACACTGTCACTCAAGTCCATATGAGTCAATTCACTTTTGTCTTTTACTGAATTATGGTCTTTCCAACCAGCTTCAATCTTTCCAACTGGATTCACAGGTTTCTTAACTGGACCTTCGGATTTTCGAGCTGTTTCTCTTACGTTTCGTATTTTACCCAAAGGTAATTCTGCAGTATGTCTTATTGCCGGAACCAAGTAACCCAAAAAACAACTGCAAGACCAATTCTCAGGTAACCATTTATATGCCTTTTTCCCACAAATAAAATAACAGTTTTCTACTTTAGTACTAATACGCATCAGCCCTGCATGAAACATTTTCTGATCTATAACTGACAATTGTTTAAACAAAACTGGATTTTTTTGAATGTCACTCATAGTTGTTTTCAATGAGTTTAAAAACGAGTCATAATTAGTATTGCAAGAAGTATTGCCATTACTATTCTTAATATAACATCGGTAAGATATGGTTATATTACAATTGCTCCAGCCCACCTGGAGAGTGTCATTTTTATAGAAACATACAACTCCTTTTTGTGTGACAGGTAAAAATAAAGCTATTTTGTCCTGTGATCTCACAGTTCCTGTGTCGAAAAGTAAATTCTCCCAAGTCTCATTTATCCCCAAAGGGACAGCGGACATTATCAGTCCTCCATATGGTGTTGGTATAGCTGTACAAACCCAGCAATTTGAAATGTTCATAGTCTTTGCATACACACGTTTCATGGCTAGGTATGTGTTAAAATTTGGATGCCAGTCTATAGACGTTTCATCACGCCTTCCCACTTTCACTTGTGTGGTTGTGTGTAGGATAAACCACAGCAAGAGGAAAATTGTCACAATTACAGTCAATAAATGTACACACAACAAAATGATTATGCAACATCTCTGGGGTTGATCTAAACTTCTATTTGCTTTGTTTTTTGCCATCTCGGTCTGGTTGTGTATCTGTCACAAAGTTTTTTATCAAGTTGAAAGTTCTTTACTGGTTTACAATGTGTCAAATGAACCCAGGACGTCTTCTCAGCCACTCTAACTGCAGTAGGTGTTGCCAACAGAACCTGGTACGGTCCCTCCCACTTTGGACTCACCCAATTCTTTCTTTTCGTCACTTTCACCCAAACGTATGTCCCAGGAACCACGACTGCTTCCACCGGTCTGGTCTGTTCCTTATCTGAAAAAGAGTTAAACTGCAAAACAGATTTATTTGTTAACAGTTTCCTCATATAACTAGCTAATGAACTGTCAGCCTCTTGCTCTGCAGGCATGAGAGCTTTCCACTGAGGCACATAATATGCTCTCCCAAAAAACATTTCAAAGGGAGTCAAACCCTTTACATTTGGAACCGTTCTCACACTCAGCAGTGCTAAAGGCAAACAGTATATCCAATTCTTTTGGGTCTCCTCTACTAGCTTCCTAAGTTTATTCTTTAGGGTACCATTGTACCTTTCCACCAGTCCTGCTGACTGTGGGTGGTAAGCACAATAGTTCTTCAAGGAGATACCAAAAAAATCTCCCAAGCTGGTGAATCATTTGATTCACAAAATGTGTGCCATTGTCACTATAAATCCTTTCCGGAATGCCAAATCTAGGGATTACTTCTTTTATCAGGGCTTTTGCCACTGTTGCTGCATTCGGGTTTTTAGTTGGAAAAGCTTCTACCCATTTAGAAAACATGTCTACAATAACTAAACAAAACTTTTTCCCTTCACATTTATTCAATTCTATGAAATCCATACAAATAGTATGGAATGGGTATGGTGGTATAGGGAAACTTCCTTGCTTGGTTTTAAATGCCCCTTGTGCATGATGCTTGTTACAAGTATGACAAGCTGCACAAAATGTTTTTGTGTAATTTGTGTATCCATATATTTGGAATATTCGATTTACTAACTGTACCATCCCCCCTGTTGAGACATGGCACTGCCCATGGCTCAACAAAGCTGCATATCTAAATAAATTAGACGGAAATATTGGTTTTCTTTCTTTGGAAATGTACAGTCCATTCTCAAGAATTGCACCTCGTTTTACCCATTTTTGTTTTTCTGCTCTTGTAGTAAGCGTCTGCATTGTTTTTAACATGTCTAAATCTAAAATCTCAGAGGGTTGTAATTCCTCATTTAAAAGTAAAGTTTCTGAGTCTGAGGCTGCTTGCTTTGCAGCTGCATCAGCTCGTGCATTACCTTTTGAAATCTTATCCTGCTGTTTTGTATGAGCTACACATTTACAAATAGCTACTTTGGTAGGTAACTGAATAGATTCTAATAACTCCAAAATAAATTGCGCATGATTAATAGGTTTTCCACTGGATGTTATCATTCCTCTATTTTTCCATTGTTGTGCAAATACATGTACTGTAGAAAAAGCATACTGACTATCAGTATATATGTTCACACTTTTATTTTTTGCTAAAGTACATGCCCTTGTCAAAGCTATCAATTTTGCTGCTTGTGCAGATAAGTTGTGTGGTAAGGATTGAGCTTCTAAAATTTCAGTGTCTGTAACTACTGCATACCCCACCAGATTCTTCCCTGTAGGACCCCTTCTGCATGAGCCGTCCACGTAATATGTCACCTCGGTATTATCCAAGGGCATATCTGTAAGATCTTGTCTAGGCAAAGCTAACTGTTCAATTTCCTGCAGGCAGCTGTGTGGTGTGCCCTCCACAGGAGTTGGAAGTAATGTTGATGGATTCAATGTCGTACATCGTTCAATTGTCATATGAGGTTGGCTCAGCAGTATAGTCATACATGAAAAATGTCTAGCAGGAGAAAGGTTTGCCACTTTCTCTTGCAGTAAAATTATTGCAACTGCATGAGGCACTCTCAATGTGAGAGAGTGGAATAACACCACTGAGGCCGAAGCCTGTACTGCCATTGCGGCTGCAACTACTGCTTGTACACAGTGAGGCAAAGATCGCACCACTGGGTCTAACTGTGATGAATAGTAGGCTATGGGGCGTTGCTTGTCCCCATGTTGTTGCGTCATTACTGATGTCATATACCCTTGCTTACAATCTACGGTCTGAAAGAACCGTTTGTGATAATTTGGAAGTCCTAAAACTAATGAAGAAGCTATTAATTGCTTCAACCTGCAGAAAGCCGTTTCTGCTTCAGTTGTCCATTGTAAAATGTCTTGTGCTGCCATTGGTGTCTTATATATCAAGTCAGTCAGTGGAGCAGATTCCAAAGCATAATTTGGTATCCAGCTCCAACAAAAATTAGTTGTACCTAAGAAAGACATCATTTCTTTCTTGGTTGTTGGTTTGGGTGCTTGCAAAATCGCTGTTTTTCTTTCCTCACCTAGTATTCTACCTTCATTGGATATTACATATCCTAGGTATCTAACTTGTTTTCTCCAACGTTGTAACTTACTTTTGTTTACTTTATGTCCTTGTGTTGCTAAAAATTTCAATAATGCTACAGTATCCTCCCTGCACTGTTGCTGGATGGGTGCTGCTAGCAAGATGTCATCTACGTAAAGTAGAATTTGACTACCTCCCGGTGGGGTAAATCCTGCCAGGTTGCTAGCTATTTCTTGTGCAAATATTGTTGGGCTCTCACAATATCCCTGTGGTAGTCGAGTATATGTATACCTTCTACCCTGAAATGTAAATGCAAACCAATATTGACTATCAGGATGTATAGGTATTGAAAAGAAAGCATTGCTAATATCTACCACAGAGAAATACTTTTGTTGTGGTTCTAAATCGTTTAACAAGGTATGTGGGTCTGGCACCGTAGGTGCTCTAGGTATTACTGCATTGTTTACAGTTTGTAAATCTTGTACCATCCGCCATTCCCCATTTCCTTTTTTAACAGGAAATAGGGGTGTATTACATGGTGAATCAGGAGATTCCACCAGTACTCCTTCTTTGAGTAATGCTGCTATTATAGGTTTAATTCCTATTTCTGCATCCTTTCTCAAAGGGTATTGTCTTTTCTGTGGTCTAAAAGCTGACTTTGGGGTAATTGTAACTGGTCCTGCTGTTCGAATAAGTCCTACATCTGACTTGCCTGTTGACCAAAGAGTTGTTGGAATGTCACACAAGGCCTTTTCTTCTTCTTCTAATAAAAATGCTAATCAGCTGTCCTCGCTAGATTGCAAGTGTACAGCTGGATGTGTCTGTGTCAACCAATTCAATTTTTGTTTTTGTATCCCTTGTTCTGATAGTTCTAAATCAGTCTGTTTCTCCCATCTTGTTACTTTTTCTCCTAAATCTGCCCATTTAACACCTTTGTTCTTTGTCAAGCTGACATGTGGCAACCAATTTGATCTATATAATGCAAGGAATTCTTGAGGTAACGAACAGCTAACTACACTGTTCCCCTTAATATCCCAGTACAAAGTACGCAAAACCAATCTAGTTGCACGATTTCTAAACAAATCTTGCTCATATTCTCTATCAGGTCCTGGTGTAGTACAGTAGTATGGAGTACAGTGTAACAAATGCTGTCGATCAGTGTCAAGGGAGGGGGCTTTACTGATGGCTACGTTCATCAGCTCCTCGGTTACTGCCCCTGGACCAGTCGTGACTAGGTCCTGGCTGTACCAATAAAAGGTTTCACCCTCCGACCACACTACAAAGGTATCCATTTGTCTCTGTGCCTCCATACCTTGTACAGTTGGAACTACTGCTATGCCAAATATCTGCATAAGGTCCCTGCCCAATAGGTTTACTGGACACTTTGCAGAAACAACTATTTTACTTCTCTGGGTCATACCTGAAACAGGGTCAGTTATTGCTATATCATGGGAAAGTGGTTCCCTGTATAGCTGTCCATTCTTGACTTTTACTAGTATATAATCAGGTGATTCGGAATGTTCTGGTAACTTGGAGGGGTGTATCAAAGTCCGTGATGCTCCTGAGTCACACAGGAATTTGACTTCCCTTCCCTCCACCAGAAGTGTAACTTCCGGTTTCGTATCTGCCAAGTAGAGCTCTAAGCTCAATAATGCTAAGTCCAAAATTTCACTTTCTTCATCCTCCATATCTACTTGCACTTCCTCTACTCCCTCTATCACATTTACATGTGTTTTCTGTTTATTAACTTTTCCTGATGATTTCTGACTTTCACTTGATGTATCCTCAGTATCATATAGTCAGTCCTCATCTCCCTTTTCTTCTGTAATTACCTTTTTGTTTTGCCTACAGTCCCTTGCTAGATGTCCTTTTTTCCCACACTTGAAGCATTCACCTCTCTTTTTCCTCTCTTCAAAATCTTCTGATCGTTTGTCAGACTGTTTGTTTCCCTGGGTATTTTTCTTGCCCTTTTTACCTGGCTGTAATACAAATACTTCAGCTCCGTCTTCAGCAGTGAAGACTTGTGCCTTCTTTTTCTTTTTACTATTAAAATGTCTCTCAACATGTCTAGCGTATTCGAGTAAGGCTTGTAGCCTCCCTGTTCGATGATCTATCATATGCTTCGTAATGAAGCTACTAATAGGTGCAATGCATTTTTTAATTGTTGTTCATACGGGGAATCATTTGTTTGGTTCTCAGGAATCGACATACCGCTATGATTATTAAAACATTCTAATAATCTAGCATAATATCCATCTATTGTCTCATTTTCCTGTTGTATGCATTGATTAATGCAAGTCCAGTCTGCTCTGGGTTTCCATTTCTCAGAGATTCGGTCTGTCAGACTTTTCACTCTGTTGTCTAACTCTGCGTCACTATGTGGGAGTGGTCTAAGCTCTGCATTACGAGGATTCCAGGCGCCACAAATCATGTGCCAATCTGGACCTATAATTTGTCTTACTACTTTTTCTACTTCTTCCCCATTCAAGTGGTAACTTAACCTCATGCCTTGTAAATCTTCTAAAAATTTCGTAAAATTAACTTTTGGATGGGGGATTCCCTCAGTAGCCTTCCGGATGTCTTCTGGTGTCCATGGTCTATATACTAAGAGTGTTGGATCCTGCCCTTCCTGTCCTGCCTGAGGATTTGGAACTTCTATAAGTGGGCATATTTCTTCCTCACTCTCATCCTGTAGATTTCTCTCTATTTGGTATGATTCTGTGTCCCTATGTGTTTTACGTGTTCGGGACCTAGTCTCAATAGGATCTCTAACAAATAGTTATGGTTTTGCTGAAACTTCAGGATAACGCGGAGGTGGACCAGCCTGTCCACTCGCTTCATATCCTGAAAAGGGTAAGGGACGGGGTAAGAGAGGAGGAGGAGGAGCTGTCGCTATTACCAAGTTATTATCCTCTTTATCTAAAAATAATGTTTTTGAATTTTTAAGCTTCTGTTCTCTACGATTTGCTTCCTCAATCCACCTGTGTCCTTGAGGAATGCCTAGTTGGCGTTGCTTTTTTGACTGACCTCCTGCATCAGATTTAAGCTGTTTAAGGAGTTTAACTAGTGAAGGTTTATCTAGTTTACCATCAAATTCATATTTATTAACCCATTTCGTATAATACCTAACGTTATCAGAACGCTGTAATTGCATGTATTTTGTATCTTCGGTTAGGGGCGGATCTCGCAAGGTTTTAGTGCACTGATTACCCATGTCAAAGAAAATGTTACGTAACCCTTTTTTATCATGTGATATCAAGTTCTTAGTTCCTGTTTACAGTTTATCTAGAATAACTGTCTACCTAATTCTGTTACCCTGATCTATGACCAAATATACAGTACTTCCTTTTGTCCCTGATCTGCAAAACAAATCTTGACAACAATATACTGTAACCTAGTCCCTGATCTAAAACAGATAAAAGGCAAAGTCTTCCAATCTGAGCCTCCGGTATTGAAAATCGTTCAAGTTCCACTTTTCGGCCACAGATCAGAAAGTGGCCAGCCTCTTTACACACGACAATTCAGTCGGAGGTCTTTTCACTCAAGAAGAACCATTTTGGTCACTTCTCCTGCGCAGTATTCGACCACCGATATGCTCTGATCTGCAGCTTACCAAGGGAATTCCATCTTGCGAAGGACCAAACTGTTAAATAAAATTAAGAATTCAATACACAGGAGGTTCAGATTCAAAAGTTTACTAGTGTACACCAGGAGGCAAAAAACCATACAAGTACAGAATTTTGTCTGACATGAAACAGGAAGCACACAATCTTATATAGGTTTAACATTTAAGCTATGCCCACCTTACTGACGTGATATGTCACAGGGCATCTGCATCACTTTAGCTTATAATTCTTCATTCATTAAGTCTTGCTGATGCTGTATATTTTAAAAAACTTTTCCTTTAGATACAATACGGCCTTGCTATTCAGTTGGTCAGTCATAATGTCTTTCTGTAAAGTTACTTGTTCAATGTTTCATATCAGTTCGAATACAATAGCAGCTTCAGTCTTTTAATGCATGTCTTTGTTCTCTATTACACTTCCTCACACAGCTGCGTGCTATCTAAGTAACACATATACAAGGCCAGATCATTCCAACAGGAAAGAGCAGAAGATTTCATTATTTCACACATTTAATTTCCTGACCCAGCAGATAATCACTTGTGAAAAGCATAAACATTAAAACTTGCTAAGCTAGCATTCTGTCAGGGTCAGAGATCAGCTTTTGCTTCAAGCCACACTGCAGTTTCAAAACTACTTCACATTTAGACAGGAATTAATTTTACTACTATATGATTAATAGAATAAAATGCATTATATACTACTTTGCTTTTAAACTAGCATTTCTCATGTATTCAAATACACATTTTTCTAACACTAGGGTTAATTAAATTTGAAGATGACTGCAGATTGGGTGCTGTTATTCGATCTTCATCTGACTAACAATTGCTCTGACATAGATCAGACCATGTTAGCAACTGGTGCAAGGGGAAGGGTCTGAAATTACATATAAGAAATGTAGCATAATTCATTTAGCAAACAAAACAGTTTTACTAACCACATGGGAGATGCAACTCTCCAATCAGAGCCTGCTTAAAGGGAACTAGGCATTCTTGTTGGTAATTCCTTATCATTTCAATATCATGCATCCCCGATAGCACAGAAAGCTTTTTATATTGATCCTCTGATTTTCAAAGGCATTATCACTAAATCCCCCCAAAAATCTTAATTTCCTTTACTCATATCACATCAACCCCATTATTGAACATAATGCAACTTTTAGCATGTTTGTCTAAACATATCACACAACTTGAGAGACCACAGAGATTCATAACTAAAACGACCAAAGGCCTCAAAAATCTTATTTATCTGGAGAGAATGTCAGCCCTTTCTCTGTACTAATCTCTTACAGACTCCTCTGTGGAGATCTGTATATAGCCTTTCATGGCATGAAAAAAACTACAACCGTATATGACCTTCTATTCCTTCAGAACTAGTTGTACCCCAGATATTCAGGAACTAGACCTTCATCAGAAGATATATAAGACATGTCAGCATGATAGATTCAGATCACAATGTATCTCTCACCTCTGGAACAAACTTCCAGTACATGTGAAGCAGAGTAGCACCCTTCCCACCTTCAAGTTAAATCTAGATAACTGGATAGGCAGCCTCAAATTCACCCCTCACCTCCTGCCTATCTTGTCTTGCCCTCTTTAAAACTAGAGGGAACTTTTGAATAAGGTTTTTTTGGCTCGGCTTAAAATGGCTTACTGACTGGTTGCCTAGTACTTAACTATGAAACTATGAACACAAGACAGACAGACAGTCACAAGAACACATACAAGAGCGATCAACATGCAACTTCATGGGGACTTCCTCCTAGTAAGGAAGGGCATTAGAGTAAAATCAAATACTACAGAGTCATCCCATGAGAAATTGTTAGCCCCCAGCTTAAACTACCTGTGGTTGCAAACAGTGCTTGGAGAAGAGTGCAAGGCCAACAAAAACCAGGCTGAAGACTTGGACATTGGCTGAAGTGAAAGCACTGCAATTCAGTGAAATACTCCGGGATCTAGCACTTCAGTAAGAAGGGAGAAAGATGGAGCTGAAGAAAAACTGAAAGTGTCTCCAGACACCATATGTGAGGACTACGAAAGAGATATGTGACTGAACCAGTTATGTAAATACGGTAAATAAGGAAAGCTGGTGATGGAATGTACAAGCCCATTTAAATTATTAAAAGAAAAAAAAAGGAGTGCAGGAAAAAGTGGGAGATAGAAAAGATGGATCAGGCTAAGAGGAGATACTGGTTTGCTCACTGGGTTGATGAATGCTGCTTATCCCCAGACAAAAATTGGACTATTTGGCTAAAGAAAAAGAAGTCCTTCCTTCCTCACTGAATGATAGATATGTGTATCTTCTAGAATCAGTATCAACTAATATTAACCTGTTGTGCATATGGAATGTAACATTCTGAAGGTCCTCTCTGTAGAAGACCAAAGGTCTTTTTGTATCATCCCTGAACAAAATAGGTTTTCCCTGGAAAACTGAATAAAGATTGTTCCTACCTTGTTTTTGGAGCAGTAAACTATTTACAGGTGATTGATTTGGAATACATTACTTAGCATCAATATCTTCACTCTTTGGAACAGACTAAAAATAAAAGCAAAAGTCCACAAAAATTACCTCTGGTTATTGCCATATTTCCAAACTCTGTTAATGAAGAAGCAGAAAAGAATGCCTTCTTTGGTATACTATTCCCTTGCTGTAAATGCCTTTCATTCAGCACCAAGAGGTACAGTTTTCTGTCCATAGATATAGCTGCAGACTCCATGTAAATGCATGATGCATTCTTTTCCAGATTTCAGCAGATGTGCAACTCACTGTCCATGCACCCATGTAATAGTCATCCTTCCTGTGTATTGTGCATTAAAATGAGTCATCCACTACAATTATTCACTTTCCTAATTATTCATGCAATTCCATGCAACATCTCACTATGTGTTCTAATATGAAGCAAAGCAATCAGATTTAACAGAAATAAGAAATACGTAGAAAACATAGAAAATAAAACTACAGAATGAAGAGATTTAAAAAAACTAGCATTAAAATTCTATTGGATGGTTTAAAACTAGTAATTTCGTAAACATTGGACTGAGTTATGCTAAAAGGTGATTAACCAAATTTAGCCCATGTATGATTAAGTTCAATTAAAGTGTCTTTATAATTACCTCAGTTTGTAAGAGTTATATGTAAATTAAATTAAAAGAATTTAACATGGGGCATTTTTCCACTAAACCTACATAGTACATCTAATTATGGAAAATGTGCTTATGTGAGTGTACCTGTGTTTTGCTTTACATTCAGAAAAATAAGGATGGGAGATCTGAAGAAACTAAAGCCAATTAATTAGTAGGTTAAGTGCGCTATATTTAGTAGCAAACAATATGTTTTACCATTAGTATTTAAGCAGGAAGTATTTCCAGTCTAATACCTAGAGAAATTAAATTTAAAGAAGATACTTATGATAAAATTCACATATGTGGCCCTCTTGTTCTTATCCCATGTAACATCTGGACTTTCTTTCTTTACTTACTAGGTAGGTAACATGGTCCACTGATTCTTTTCAAGCTCAATCTGGATACAGAAAGCAGTACAAATGTAGTAGTGTTTTATATGACCCTCATAACAGTAAATGTGCAAAAAAGCAGTAAATATAAATGAAGAGAAGAATTATAATATAAAGTATAAAATACATAACACATAAATGTTAATCATGGAAAAACTGAGAAAATACTATATACAAGTTATACACTACAAATGCAATGTACACTGGAATTAGACGTGTATGACATATCCCTTATTATGAGATAGTACTGAGATGTTCAATTAAATTAACCAGTATCACAAAAGTGTGTGCACATGGCTTCGTAAGGGAAGTATTCTTTCAATGACATTTTGAAAGCCTCTAAGGTTTGCGGACTTTGTTAACTTCATTTGTCAGTTGGTTCTACATAGCCAGGCCTAGCCTGGAGAAGGCATTTTCTCCTATATCATTTTTACACATCAGTTGGACCAGGGAAAAGATTTCATCTTGGATGTTTCTTATGTGGAACAATATTGAGTGGTAGTTTTTCTTTCTATTGGGAGCAATATCTAAGCTTTAAGATTTTTGGAAACAGAATATTTAGTAGCGGAGTAGTCCTGTTTATCAGAGGTAGGCAAATGAAGCCATGTAATAAATCACAAGGTTGCATATGTGGATTAGCTAAGGGGACAAATCTGTATATATTTTTTTCTTTTCTGTAACCCGGAGCTTTTGGATATTGCAGGGCGAGTGTTGACATTGCAATTAAAACACATACTGTAACTTAGAATGAAGGATTTTTTTTTTTGCAGTAGCGTGTGTAACTGGAAGAAGAGGTGAGAAATCCTGTAACATAATTTAAGTTGACAAAGTAGTTTATTAGTGACATTTTGTGTACGTGCATTGCAAACTTTAGGGATGGATTAAGTGTGAGCTGTTTTATTTTTGTTCTGTGGCATTAAAGTGATATTGTCCTTATTGTCATTAACTATAAAAGATAGTAGGGAACCTAACATGTGACAAGATGATTAATAATCTGTTGCTAACTAACCAGTTCCTTGTCTCACAAAAGCTGTTTTTTTGTTCTGACAGTTAATTACTACTAAAAATAATAATTGCATATAATAATAATAATATTTATTAATAAGCTAACGCCATCTTTGCTTTTCACTGTTTTAGAGACCTAGTGTCCATTACATGTGTTCTGTGTATGAAGTTGTTCCCTCTTCCACTTACTCCTTGTTAATATTCGTCTCCTATTCAGTGTTTCCTCATACCTTGTATATTCAGATATCTCATAATCCCCTCAGAATGTTGCCCCTGCTAACCTATATGCAGCGCCTTATGAGATTTACTATCAGCTCACGTGTTTTTCTTCCACTATAATGTGGCTATCAGGTGGTTTCCTCCATAAATTAAGCAAAACGTGTTTTACTATTTCAGACATACAGTGCCATCATAGCCTCAATACTGAAGTCTTCAGTTAAGGCTGACACTCCC
The DNA here is from genome assembly GCF_019279795.1 of Protopterus annectens. Classification (NCBI taxonomy): domain Eukaryota; kingdom Metazoa; phylum Chordata; order Ceratodontiformes; family Protopteridae; genus Protopterus; species Protopterus annectens. The sequence goes on from NC_056740.1 coordinate 95,328,638, forward strand.
ATCTCCCTGTTACTTAGCAGGCAGTTAACCCAAGACATTTGTATTAACACCATCCATTTACTTACTGCATGTCTGAATGTGACAGGATATGCTTAAAACATAATGGCTATCCATCTGATATATATTCCATGCTAGAGTTAATGTGCATGGATTACCTTTGTGAAGATCAATGTGCATGAAATAAAGTCTAATGGAAAAGCAAAGGCAAATGATATAACCACTGAGTGTATTATCTTCCAGTTGTGCAGTATTTTCTGCTTCTTGCTCTTTGTCTTCTTTCCCCATGCTCTTTGCAATTCCCTGAGCTATTCAAGCAATCTGAACAATGGGATGATAGAGACTGGTTCAGTCACTGCACTGTTCGGGACAAGCAATACTCATCCCAAGAGTCCAGGTTATTGTGATGATCTGCTTTACATGACCCCACGTTAAAAGCAGCTATGCTGTCTGTGCTCTGTGAATTAGCAACTGTCTCTGAAACTACCCTCTTCATTTTGGCAGGACCTTCTGTCACTGAGGGTCTCTGTGACTTGAACTCTTGTCAGGGGACTTTGTCTTTTTTTGCTTGTTGCTTTGCTCTCAGACTGACAGTGAGAAAAGATAAGTTTCTGTGTCCTTGTGTAAATGGGGATTCCTCTGTCTTTCCTACTTCTGGAATAGCTTTCTCTTTGTTCAAGCTGGGGATGGCAGCCCTTTGTGGCCTCCCACTTCATTTGAGCTTACCACAACCTCTCCGCTAGAGATTTACTCTTGCAAGCTAATTTAAGATAATCAAAATCACACAATACAATATTATCATTTATCAGTACTTTAGTCAAATTTACTATAATTTTTAATAAGTACACTCCCTCTTATCCAGCCTCCTTTTAACCAGCATCCTTTTTAACCAGCCTTCAAATTTCTGCCATAGCCATAGCAACAGATAATAGGGAAGAACACACTTCTGCCTCCTCTGAGCACTTCGGAACATCTTGGCTTATCTTTTTAATCTTAAAATATTAAAATATTGAAACAAAAACAAACATATTGCATGTTCATTTTTAACTTATAAATGCTTTCTGATCTTCTGACCTATAATTGCAATTTTGTATGCTTTTTCTGATTAACCAGCCACTCGTTTATCCAGCCTAAGGTCTGGTCGCAGTGAGACCAGATAAGAGGGAGTCTACTGTACTTAGTTTTAGAGATGATATCCTGGAACATTTTACAATGTGCCCATACCATCAGTTTACACTATAAGCTTAAGGTTCTTACATCCCTTTCATCCAGAAATAAATATAAGCATACTGCCCATTACATAAAGAAACATCCATGGCCTAGCCATGACCTCCTACATGTTGATACCCTTTATACATTGAATCTACGTCCTTCTTCTAATCACAGATTTTTGTAACTGAAAGCAAACCAATATGTTTCAGGTGCAAAAGTTTTCTTTTTTCAGTTTAACGGTCTTTTGCATAAACTCGAGGCTGCAATTATAGCTGTTTTCATGGTGTGAATTTTCATTTTTTATTGAGTTATATTAGCTATAATAGTCTTAGGTCCTGGATGATTTGGAAAAAATGAATTGACGTTATTGCACCAAAATTGAAATCTGAAGAGCAACTAACCCTTTAAAATACAGATGGGCTCTATCAGAAAATGAGATAATTTCACATATTTGTCTAAGATTTTATACACATTTCATGGTGTTTGCACCAATTATAAAGCCATTTTTTAAATGCCATAATTTTTATTCTATACCTTAATGTGAAAAGTGGGAAGGTAATCGTTCACTAAGAATAGCAAAGATTCTATACTTGAAATACATCTGTGCTGTCATGCTATTCCATTTAATTCATTGTCCAAATATATAGGTTATAGGTTATTTACACCAAAATAAATGAAGAAAAAGTAATTATTTTCAGAATAAACAGTTCATTATTTTATGTTATTGCTAATGTCTTTAATGGTATCCCCCAGAAGGTACAGGATTATAATTTGAGTTTATTAAGAGATACTGAATACCTCTCTGTTTTTCTGCCATCACACTACTGATGATTAATATATCTTCATCTTTAGACTGTGGGCAACAGCACATAGTCTAGAAATTGCCTATTAGGGAAGAGTTGTATAAACAAACTGCTTTAGACATCAACTCTGGTGTTCTGCATAGGAGAACATGGATCACAAACTGTGTGCAGCATCAGGGCTAGCAACTTGATGGTGATTTGGTCACATTGACTAACGTCACCAAAAATGGGCATTGTCATTTGCCAGTGATAAGTGAGTTGAGGATGCAGCCTACCCTCAGGTATTCTAGGGACCCATGATAAGGTGGGAAGGGCCAGTGTGTATTAACCACAGAGCCATGTCACCCTGGCTCAGTAAGCTACTGCCCACTAGTGTCCAGTTACCCAGCTTATGTTACCTGAGATAGCTCTGTTAAAACCAGTAACATACCAGACATACATTACAGATCCCTGCACTTAATATAGGTTCACTGACAGTGTACAGCTAAGAAATGTTTGACGTGATAATGAGGAAAAAAGTCAGAACATCTTCTGTATCTAGGAATCAAGTCTGGATGGAAGTGTAGCCATTTGGTTCATTGTCCAGGGTCTACTGCTTAGTGAGAGAACAGAATAGAAATGGTGTAGGAATTGTGATGAGGGAGTGTCTTCTGAAAATAGCGAGGGATGTCATCAGAATTAGTGGCAGATTAATGGCAGTCAGACTCCAGTGAAAAGATAGGGCAGCACTCATAATCTCAGCATGTGCTTTACAAAAGGATTGTGAAAGTGAGGAAAAGGTGACATTTAGATAGCAATTATTGGACTTACTAGACACAGCAGGACAACACGAGGTAATGTTGATAATGATCTGAATTCTCATATCTTGACTAACAGAACAGGTTATAAGGACTACCTGAGTCCACATGGATGGGGTGACAGGAATAAAGAAGCAGGAAAGGCAGTCACATAGAATTAGGAGTGGCCAGCATGCAATGCAGGCAACTCAAACAGACTTCATTCTAGTAAGAGAGGCACAGGGTTAGAATCAGAGATTGCAAAATCACCTTCAGTGAAACAGTCTGCTCACAACGTAAACCACTGGTTTCCAAAATCAGTTGTAAGCAGTAGACAGAGAAGGCTCCATTGTCAACAGAAATGTGACTGAAAACCTGGAAGTTGACAGGAGACAAAGCAGTAGGACCTCAGGAAGAATAGGAAATAGATAGAGCTGAAGATGAAGAATGGCGACGTCTTAAAACAGAAGGTGTTGAGGCTATAGAACAAATATGCAGGTCAGATATGTTAGTAATGATCAGACTGTAGTTAATACAGTACTAGGAGATGGCTGAGTAGTATTTAGATGTGCACAGCAGTTTTCAATAGACCCATCATGACACTTCCAGAGTTTGCTAATGCTGTCCAGTAGAACTTAGTTGCTTTTCTGAGTAAAAAAAAAACACTGTAGGTTACATACTACTGAAATGCTATGTTGATATTTAAGCCTGATTTACAAGTTACCTTCACCAAGTATTATACCATAAGTCTACCTGATGAATTGCCAGTACCATTTGGCCTCTGTACATGATGAGAGGCAAGAGATTACACCTGCAAAGGACAAAAGGAAGGTCAACAATCCATGCACAGATATCACAGACTTAAAGCACACATGGGGATGTGGCACTTGAGAGGGTGCTACAGCTTAAGCTCACTCCAGATGAAGTGAAAGAGTTTCTAGAACTGTAACAAATGAGTACTGCCTGAAGTTATTATATACTGAAGATCCTCAAATGATTTAAGGAAATGCTCAGGTAGCATAACAAAGGTACAGATATTCATCATGTTTCACTGTTGCAAGCCTTACAAAATGGGTTATCCGGCTCCCGGTAGCCCTCAGTCGGCCAGAATACCAAATTCCTTGGTATATGATGTTGGCTGCCTTCAGTTTAGGCCTGATGTCAGGATGTCAGGTACAAAAAAAGGCAGCCGACTCCATTTCCTCAGTTCTTCTTGCCGCGGAGCCCGAAGCAGAAGCATTTTGCATGAGTGCATGTCAGCTGAGCACCTTCTTTTTGTATTCCGACTGCTTAGTTGAAGACATCCTCAGATGAGTATCCCACTGGGGACCCTCTTTTCTTGCTTTAATGAATGTCAGAGAAAGTTAATAACTGTCTTGTCTGTGGAAAACAGATTCCGCACCATGATTTTCACTCCTATTGTATTACTTGTTTGGGTCTTGAGCATGATGTCCCTAATTGTGTTCTCTGTGCTTCTTTCAACCCATATACCATATGCCATAGAGCTAGGATCTTCTTCAAGCATTTCGGAGTTTGGCCTAAGTTCATCGGTATGGCGTCTTCTGGTCTCCCGACTTCAGATGTTCCTAAGAAGGGCAAGGATAAGGACCGTGACAGGCTTAGGGTCAAATTAGCTGACGATGTCCCTGTTAAGTTGGTTGTCAGCCCAGCGGTATTCAATGAGGTGCTTTCTTTGCCCCTGCAGTCTGTGGATGTTCAGCAGCAGGCGTCTGTGGACACCTTTTCTGAGTCCTCCATACTGCAGACTTCCACTTCATCTTCTGACCCTCTGCCAGTCGTCGCCTCTGACGGATCCAGAATCGCTAAGCAGGCGCTGGCTTCTGAGGCCTCTTGTTTCCACTCGGAGACCAGATCCAGACCGACGACCTTGATTCAGACTTCTGTGGTGGCTAGGCCTCCTGAGTCCCTCTGGCTTTCTAGCAAGCCATCCAGCCGAAAATCTACTCCTAAGCAGGTGTCGGCCTCCCCTCAAATGCCTCAGGCTCAGATTATTAAAATGGCTAGTAATCTCTTGAACCTTATCAAGGACACTCAGCCACTTCCTTCTAAAAGGATTAGGGAATTGTTCCCAGAAGCTTTCTCTGCTGCAGACTCTGAGGTTTCCAGCAACTCTGCTGATGAAGATGGAAACTCTCCACTTTTTTCTGGTTTTGAGGATTCTGATGCAGAAGACTCCATCCCTTCTGCCTCCCCTCCAGAAGATTTTTCTTTTGGAGATACTCTGAATACTCTTAGGGAGAATTTCAAATGGGAAAGTCAGGACTTTCCTTAGTCTAAGAAACAGATAAGGGAATTCTTGGATTTGCCACAGCATACGCCTTTGGCTATCTCTCCAGTTTTGGAAGTTGTTGATGATGTTTTCATGGAGAATTCTTTGACTCCTAATTCTGTCCTCCTGCTCCCAGAATGTCTGACAGGTATTATAGAGTCCCTGATTCTCATCAGTCCCTTTTCAAGAATCCTACTGCTGATCCAGAGATTATTTATCAGGGCCCTAAGGGAGTCAAAGCCATGGTTGCTAAAAATTCTTTTCATTCTGACAGGGAATTTAGGGTATTGGATAGATGGGGTAAAAATGTTTATACTTCTTCCACCCTGGCTATTAGGTCTGTTAATTGTCTTTTTCATATGCTTAAGTACCAGCAGCGTACTTTGGAGGCTATAGGTTCATAGGTTAGTACTAGGCTAACTGCCTTTGTGAGCCATTTTTAGCCTAGTCAATTATCCCTTGTGAGACTCAAACCCTGCATCTTGAGTTTGTAAGGCAAACACCTTAACCATTAGCGAAGAACAAGAAACCAAACTACTGAAAAACAGGCGAGGATGAACACAATGAGAGCCAGCAAACTGACAATAAAATAAAAGAAACTTGCATTTAATAGTAAGCGCTTTTGGTGTGGATCAGTGCCTTACCTTTATCAGACTGAAACAAAATGAAAATCAATTAACATTCTTTATATAGAAAATTCTAACAATCAATGTATTAAAACCTCGATTAGTGAACCCAATCAATTCTTAAAAGAGAAAGCCTTTGTACGCATTCTTCAAGTAATATACTGCTAAATTACACTGTTTTTGACTTGAAGTCATGTGCAAACATTACTTTATGTTATTAAATTAGTTAAAAATAAAAAGCAGCATTACATGTTAATTCAATAAATGCCTGAAAGTTGCCATGAGTAAAAACGACATCAAGCCTTATAGCTAGTTAACTAAACTAGCAATAGCAAAATTAATAATTAAACAAACTATAAATTAGTTAGTAAATTAAAGTAAACAATGTATAGTAAAAGTCTATTAATTAATTATTTTGTATAAATATCTATCACCTATATAGTAGCTAATAAAGGTATGCATATATATATATATATATATATATATATATATATATATATATATATATGCAAACCTAATAATATAGTGAGATATAAATAAGAAATAATGAATAATAATGAATAAATACAAATACATCATTGTATATGCCATTATATAGAAGTACTAGAAAAACAGTACTTATCAAATACTCATCTCCTAAGGGCATGCAGTTTCAAAACACATTTAATAGATAGGTTTTCATTCAGCCCTGCTGGAATGGACGTCCCTGTTTTTATTTGCCAAATTAACTCATCAATTTCTACTAAAATCTGCCAAGGGCCTCCTCTGATGTCATTGTCTCTATGTTGTAACACTAAAAATTTAAAAATATGCCCAGGGTATTCCAAAATGTGTTTAGCCAAAGCGTTTTTAATGTCCCCCTTGCTAATGGCATAAAAATGTTCGTACATACACTGTTTGAGTTTCCTTTCGGTTTTACCAATGTAATATGCATTACATTGGCAACATAAGGCTGCATAAACCACGCTTTTGCTGTCACAATTAAATCTCGAACCAATCATGTATGTTTTGTTGTTGATTATACATCTAGTCCCTTCAAATATGTGTTTGCACTGAGGGCAAGTCCCACATTTGAACATACCCTTAACCCTACCAGTTAGAACTCTTGTCTTTTTCTCAAGTAATGCTTTCAAGTTTAGCCCTCTCCTGTACATGATACGTGGTTTCTCACCTAATGTTTTAATCAATGTTAATTCTTCCCTAATGACATTACAGTTTTTATTTATAATATCCCTGATAAATACATAATCTAGGGAAAATGTCAATAAGAAGTTGGTCATGTAAGCTCTATTATTCTTATTGTCCAATAAAGAATCCATTGGCATGGGCTGTTGCTTTGACCCACTAAGTAAAGGCTGAAAATACCCATTTATTCTTTTGTGACAAACTTCTTGCTTGATGTTAACAATCAAAGAAACAGGGTAGCCACTATGAGTGAACATGCTTTGCAGGTTTTCACATTCAGCCTCAAACTCAGCATCAGGCATTTATTGAATTAACATGTAATGCTGCTTTTTATTTTTAACTAATTTAATAACATAAAGTAAATGTGTTCATGTTTGCACATGACTTCAAGTCAAAAACAGTGTAATTTAGCAGTATATTACTTGAAGAATGTGTACGAAGGCTTTCTCTTTTAAGAATTGATTGGGTTCACTAATCAAGGTTTTAATACATTGATTGTTAGATTTTTTTCTATATAAAGAATGTTAATTGATTTTCATTTTGTTTCAGTCTGATGAAGGTGAGGCACTGATCCACACCGAAAGCGCTTACTATTAAATGCAAGTTTCTTTTATTTTATTGTCAGTTTGCTGGCTCTCATTGTGTTCATCCTCACCTTAACCATTAGGCCACCCTCCCAACCCTATTAAGGCTAAAATTGCTGGTGTTCCTTCCCTAATGGAGGGTAAGGACATGCATGATTTATTGAATTCAGCCACTCTTGTCACTAAACATTCTCTACATTGTGGTTCCAACACTTTGAAGGCTTCTTGCAGGGCTGCAGACACTGGTTCTGTCATTAGAAGACATGCTTGGCTCAGGGAACAGCCCCTTTCTGAACCTGTCAAATCTAAATTACTGGATGTGCCTTTGCACAAGGACAATCTTGTCGGTAGCAAAGCAGAAGAGGTGTTGAAAAGTTGGAGGATAAGGCAAAATCTATGCAAACTGTTAAGGACATTCTGCAAGTCCAGCCACCTCATTTTAGTAGACATTACCCTTCTAAGAATTGGACTTTTCCTGACCCTAGTAAACAGAATCGCACTAGGTCTAGGGGTTACAGGTCTTCTAGGGGACAGACTTCCACCCCACAAAGGCTAAGCACTGGCAGGCTTCCTCTTCAAAATTGGGGAGTTCTAAGCAAACTTCCCAAAGCAAGCATTCCCAATAACTCCGGCATTCCCCTGCCTGCCTCTGTAGGCCCGGCCCAGGTTTTCCTTTGGGGGGAATGTTTGCCATGTTTGCAAATGTCTGGTTCACCATCACAGATGACAAATGGATGCTCAAAATAGTATCCCAAGGCTACAAGTTCTCCTTCCACACCTTCCCTGTCCACCAAGGATACCCAGATATCCACCCAAATCAAAGGGCAGAAGCAGAAAAACAAGTTTCTTCTTTACTAAACCTGGGAGCAATAGAACCAGTTCCTGCACAACAGATAGGCCAGGGTTTCTACTCAAGACTTCTCCTGGTTCCCAAAAAAGGGGGCACCTGGCGCCCTATTCTGGATTTGTCCATTCTAAACACATTTCTGGTTATTCCCAAATTCAAAATGCTCACTCTTCAGCAGTTGCTGCCAATGCTGGCCAAGGATTCCTGGCTGGTGACTTTGGATCTCAAAGAAGCTTATCTGCACATCCCAATAAGGGAAAGCTACAGGCAGTTCCTTCACTTCAGGGTGGGGAACAGGCACTCCCAATTCCCTGCACTGCCCTTTGGCTTATCTACTGCTCCCAGAGTTTTTACCAAATGCCTGGCTCCAGTCATTGCTTTTTGCAGGCAAAGAAACATTCACATTTACCCTTACTTGGATGATTGTCTTATTCAGGCAAACTCTCCAGATCAACTTCTAAAGGATTTAGACTTTGTAAAGAACCTTCTCTCCTCTTTGGGCTGCACCATCAATGAAAAGAAGTCAAAATTGGTACCCACCAGGGAGATTGTATTCCTGGGAGCAGGCCTGAAGACAGCTGCCCAGATGGTATTCCTCTCTCAAGAGAAACAAATGGATCTTTCAAATTACTTCAAAAATTTGGCAAGCATGACCCAGCTCTCTGCAAGGCAATTCCTGCAAGCCTGGGATTCATGGCTTCATGTTTTCTGATGATCCCATATGCCAGACTGCATATGAGGAAAATACAATGGTACCTCAAAAACCTTTGGTGTCAACACACTCAGGATTTAGACTTGATACTTCCTCTGATTCCCTGCCTGCAGACGGAGTTCCTTTGATGGAAGACGGCCTGTGCACAGAACAAAGGCCTGCATTTATGTCCAATTCCTGCCAGCCAGACTCTCACCACAGATGCCTCGGACTATGCTTGGGGAGCACATCTAGAGGGTAGATGCATTCAGGGGACTTGGAACTCTCAATAGGTTCATTTGCACATAAATCTGAAGGAATTGATGGCAGTCCAGCAGGCCTTAATGGCTTTCAAACTTCTTCTCTCTCCTGATACTCTTCTGGTCAGGACAGACAACACCACAATCCTGTGGTGCATCAACAAGCAGGGAGGGACACACTCTTACCCCCTGTGCAGACAAAGCATGATACTATGGTCCATAGCAGCTTCAATGGGCATTCATCTGATAGCTCAGTTTCTTCCAGGAAGGCTCAACACCTTGGCAGACCGATTGAGCAGGCAGGTCCTGGATCCTCACAAGTGGCAACTAAACAAGACCATCTTCTACAGAATCATTCAGCGTTGGGGCACTCCCCAGGTAGATCTCTTCTCATCTCCAACCAACCACCTTCTTCCAATCTTTTGCACCAGGGATCATCATAACAAAGCTTGGAAAGTGGATGCTCTGTCCTTCCCCTATACACAGCTCTCGGTCTATGTATTCCCTCCTCTGCCTCTTCTTCCCAGAGTGCTGTTAAAGATAAAGGACAAAAAAACAAGGGCCATCATCATAGCTCCAGACTGGCCCAGACAACATTGGTATCCACTACTTTGCAGTCTCTTCCAGTCTCGGCCTTGGCATCTTCCCCTGATACCTGATCTCTTGGCTTAGGAGGGGGGAATAATTCTGCATCCTCATCTTCAGACTCTGCATTTGGCAGCTTGGCTCATAATTTAAACCTTTCCCAACAAGTGGTTGAGGTCCTTTGTGAGGCCAGGAGGCCTAGCACTAGGAAATCTTACGCAGATAAGTGGAAACGATTCTCCATTTGGATGCAGACTAGAGGGGAAGACTCTTCTCAACCTTCTCTTCTTCTTAGTCTTGACTATCTGGCAGGCTTGCTTAATGGTGGACTTTCCTTTTCTTCTATCAGAATCCATGTGTCAGCTATTTCTGCTCATTGTTCCTTTGAGCATCCCATTTTCTCTCATCCCCTGATGAAACAGTTCCTCAGGGGAGCTAGCAATTTAAAGCCTCCCAGAAGGGCACCTACTCCTGCTTGGGATCTCAGTTTTGTACTTGAGAAACTTACTCTGCCTCCTTTTGAACCAGCTGCCTCAGCAGACCTGAATTTTCTCTCCTGGAAAACTGCCTTTCTTTTGGCTATTACTTCAGCTAGAAGAGTTTCTGAGCTGCAGGCCTTAATGGCAGTAGAGCCTTTTATCATCTTTCATGTGGATCAGGTTTCTCTTTGAACTAATCCCTCCTTTATGCCTAAGGTGGTTTCTAGCCTGTCTCTTAACCAGTCTATCCACCTGCCTACCGTCTTTCCTAATCCTCAGAATAAAGGGGAAAGGTTAATGCATTCCCTGGATGTGCATAGACAGCTTAGATTTTACCCTGGGCAGGACTAAATCTTTTCGAAAGTTGGATCAGTTGTTAGTCAGTTTTGCTCCTGGAACTCAGAGCAAAAGCTATTTCAAAACAGACAATTTCTAAGTGGATTGCTCATTGTATTCCCTTTTGTTACTTACAGCATGACAAGGTTCCTCCTCAGAGTATTAGGACCCATTCTACTAGGGCAGCCTCTACCTCAGCAGCTTTCTTAAGACGTGTACCTACTAGGGACATACTGGAAGCAGCTACATGGACTTCTGTCCACACTTTCACTAAACATTACAATTTATCCTTGTTTTCTAAGTCCAGGGCTGATTTTGCCCCTGCAGTGTTGCAGGGCATCCTTACCAACCCTTAAACAGTGAGTGTTCCTCCCCCCTTTTGTTTTTTTCCTGGGCTTTGGGAATCAACCCATTTTGTAAGGACTGCAGCAGTGAAACACAATGAACATAGTGCAGTTGTGTATACTTACCATAAATATAGATGTTCAAGCGTATTCACTGTTGCAGTCCTGGTTCCCCCCCTTTCATCTCCCTTTTTTTTCCCTGGGGCACAGACTGGATTTTCTTTTCCTGGTCTAACCTTTTTTGGGGGACTCCTGACAGTTAAGGCAAGAAAAACTGAGAAAATGGCGTCGACTGCCTTCTTTTGTACCTGACATCAGGCCTAAACCGAAGGCAGCCGATGTCATATACCAAGGACTTTGGTATTCTGGCCAACTGAGGGCTACCGGGAACCGGATAACCCATTTTGTAAGGACTGCAGCAGTGAATACACTCAAACATCTACATTTATGGCAAGTGTACACAACTGTACTTTTCAGTTGCTGTCTTCACTAAAATTGAAGAGGAAAGGAGTACAGGGCAGCAGGAAAGGCAGGGAAACATTAAAAATGACCTAGCGACATGAGCATCAAAGTCGAAACAAACTTTTAAGAATTATAAAAATGGTATTTCCATATTGAGAGAAGCTAGTTAATTTTAGGATCCTTTAACAACCCAAGTGATAAGCCTTTAACACAGTTCACTGGAGGCTGAATGAGTATTTTGCATAAAGCAAGAGAACTTGGTAATACCAGGAAAAAGCTAAATCCAGCAAACAGAATTATCATAACAAGAGACAGCTAATGAGGGTTCCTCTGAGACTTTCCCCACGCTCAAATTTATATCATTTTAGTAATAATTCTGAGACCTGCTTTAATGTTTGGAGTAGTAATGTAGGACAAGCCAATGTAGGATCTTCCAGGTGATCAAAGAAATGTCAAATTTCTCTTCTCTTCTCTCTATCTTGGCATCTGCTTCACTGCAAGACTGAGTGGTTGGGCATAATGAGATATTAAACCGACACTCCATCTGCCTGAGTTGGTGTTATTCAAGGGGGATGTTAAAAAAATCCCATGTTACTTATTAGAAAGAGTAGGGGTTCCATGCTACTTATCAAAAAGAGTAGGGATTCTTATTTCATAGTTGAAATTACATACTTACAAAACAAGTATACAGTCTGTAAAAAACTGCTAATTCAACCCCGACCATAATATTGCATTACTATACAGATATTTACATATCAAAAAAGAAACGGGAATGGAAACAGAGAAAAATGTATTTATACAAGAAATAAAATATCTACACAGAGTCCATATATTAACATATTTGTAGCAGCAAATTCAAACCTTCATATCCCTTGTCAAAAACTAAAGATTTATACGCATTATAATCTCTAACTCAGCCCATTTTTATTAAATAACAATTCCCCCATTTTTGTTTGCTAAATCTAACAAGTACCTAAATACTTTCCCATCGAAAATACTAGTCTGAGTTCTATCAGAAAATCTATTATAATATCCCTCTAACGGCATATTCATAGTAATTTATTTCAGTTCTGTTACAACTCCCATTTTTTCAAATAAATTGTCCCATAATTTTACAATTCTATGACAACTTAATAATACATGAGCTACTTTTTATTCCACACCACATTTTCCACACAATCTTTCTTCTTGCAGTTTATAATGCATATGGCCTTTGATTGACATCAGCATAAACACCTCCATAAAAAGTCTGTGTAGCACTCCTTTCTTAAGTCTTTCTTGCAGCATGATATATCACATTGGATCTCTTCTCTCAAATCATCTCAGGCAGCAATATAATAAAAATCTATCATTATTTGCTTATACCAGAAATGTTTCTGCTTACCCATTCCATCAGTTTTGACGTTTGACATTAATATTATTTTCAGATATTGTTGTATTTCAGCTTATCCTTAGCAAGAAATTGTTTTAAAATGCCCAATCTTTCCTCACAACTCTGTATACATATAGTCCACCTCTCATGACACCAGTCAATTTTATTTAAACAGAAAAAATCTTTAGACAGTAGAAAATGTAATGATATTAAATGAGCACAATCCTCCTTTATCTTCCTTACTATATATTAGTGCCCTCTTGATTGGATTCAGATGTGACTCCCTCAAAAAAATAATAATGTGGTAATACTACATATTTATGGCTAGAGGGCATAACCCCCCTCCAGTATCATTTAATTTCCCCAAACTACAGGATTTACCATGTATTCTTTTTTCATACATGAAAGTCAAAACTACTTCATTAAATTTATAAACTTACCAAAGTCCTGCAAAATATTAACTCATTGTTCTAAAATAACATTTTGGTTACCGAATATCAGAACTAAAATCTATATCACTTTTACTGGAAATGTTATGCCTTCTGTCTGAATAGAATCCCTCAATCCTTTCCTTTTATCTATAATCAGGTTCAAACCTTCCTTATTTAGAAAGGCGTCCACTCCCGTTACTGATGTTTTCATCTACAATTTATTTTTAGTCACTAAAAATATACCATCAGTATAAGCCATCGTAAAAGGGATTTCATCATCCTCCTAACAACATATACTACATAATTTATATTACTTAATAAAGTACTAAGAATTGTACTTATAAGAAGATTAAACAGAATCATACTCTTGAGGCCACGCTGCCTCACTTCTGTCTTCACAAATATATGCTTACTTATTCATCCACTTATCAGAACATGTATTTCTCTTTATGTAGCTGCTGGCTGTAAAAAACATTACTTTTTTTTTCATCTACCCCACCTTTTGTAATGTGCCACACCTGTATATGGCTAACATTATCAAATGACTTACATACATTTCATGCAACAAGATTGGCATCCTCACCTTTATCTTGTATATTATCCACAATTACTTTATACCTCTTTTATCCTATAAACTACCTTATTCTGTATTACTTGTACTGCACTAAAATTTGTTTAGCTAAGCCTGACAAAGTTATGTTACACTGTCTGCCTTTTTGCACTTAATTTCACTGTGTGCTATTGGCTTGGTTCGGGCCTGTTGTAGGTCCATCTTGAAGCAGTGGGGATATATACGTGTGATTGCATTCATAGCTACTATTTCTGGGTAGCCTAGCACTATGTGATCAAATTACAGCTGTTTTCTTTGATCTTTACTTTTACTGCCTGCTTATTTTATATTGAATTGAACTTAGCATTCCTGTGGTATTTTAATAAAGACTTCAAGAACTGCATTGCTTTTCTCCTGCTGGAAACATTACACAAGCTGCTTTGAATGCTTGATACTTCATAATTAACTCAAGGAAGTTATTTTTGCATTTTTCTGTAGTATTTCTGCTGCACTTAAAAATTAACTAAGCTAATCCTATGAAAATTATGTTATTCTGATTGCTATTTCAAACTTAATTTCAATCTTTGCATTGTTTACATATACCTTGCTTCAGGCAAAGGCCATGCATGAGCCATCTTGAAGCAGTGGGAGCTGTGTGAGAGTCCACTGATTGCTGCTGTTCCTGGGTGGACTTGCATTACATAGTCAAATAACAGCTGTTTTTTTCATTGGTTTCCACTTTTTGCTATCTGGTTTACTGAGATCAGCTGCACTCGGCTGTGCTGAGCGCACTGCTATCATAGTTATATCTGAATAGTGGTTCTTGTGTGCAAGTAAAATTTCCCTTAGTTTCAGAACAAAAAGCCCTTCTTTCTTCCTCTGTTGGGTAAATGACATCAGCCAGCTCTGAGCCTTATTGGTTTGCACTAACCTGCATGTAATTCTGCAGACCTTTGCAGACTTGCTGCCTGCTGCACAGACCTGCATGCTGGTACCTCATACGGACTCAGTTTGATTGTACAGTGTCCATCCCTCCTTCCACCATATACCTTCTTCCCCAAGATCCATTAAACAGTAGCACTGGCCAGCATGGACAGGCAGTGTCTACTTTCCTTTCTGTCACTATCCTTACAGTACTCGGTATCTTAAGGCAGCTTAATAACTGCCAAATGCTCACTGAAAATTAATTCTTGGTCAATCATATTGTTGCCATCTACAAGAAGTGTAAACACACAGCTAATGTAGGGCAGTTGTCTTGAAATCCCATGCATGGAATGAGCTTCACACTGCTTCACCCCCACTCATAGAAATACAACAACCACATACTACTAGTGCAAACTAGTCATGCACTGATACCATGAAGAAATCACTATCTAAGCCTCCAGGAACTTGCAAGAGTAGGCATTAATGAAACCTGCCAGATACATCTGTTATATATACCTTTTCATCAGTTTGTCACAAACAGCAAAGTTGCCTTGAGTAGGGCCTTCCTTGCACATAGGGAAACTAGGCAACTGCTTCGGACATCATGTCACCATGTTTTTAGGGGTGCTCTTTCCTGTTTAATTTATTTTTTAGAATACCTCTTAAAAAATAGATAAATAAAGCTCTCCTACAAGAAAAAAAGAAAAGTATGCCCATAGAACAAGTGCTGCAAGGAGGGCGGTGCTGCAGTTAACTAGCTGATGTTACCTTAAGTGCTCTGAGGTCACAGGATTCCAGACCTCACAACATTCAAATGTAGGTATAAAGGCCAGCTTGGATTTTTTTTTCTTTTAGTAATTGAACATGAAGACACATAGTCATTACAAGGACAATCTGAAGAAGAGAATTGTAGTACAGGTGAGAGAAATATTATTACCTTTGCAATACCGTTGGCAGATTGATCAACCAGACATGTTATGCAGTGCTTGTTTTATGATTACATGGACAGCTGAGTTGAAAGGAATGGCTCAGTGAAAGAAATGCTGTTACTGTACAGTGATGTTGTCAGTGCAATATTCTTCTGGATTTCTAATTTGTACAGAACAACTTAGACTGGGATACTTTAAAGTGTAACAAATTGTTTGTGTAGATTGTGGAGGCATACCACTCAATCATTCAGCAAGAAATCTAGACAAAGCCAAAAATAATGGGGGAAACATGTCCAAAAATAGGGACAGATTTTAAATATTGCTGTTATAAACTTTGAAAGCTGCTATAATAACAGGATCTGTGTTATGCTAACATATGTTTTCTGAAGGGTATGATGTTTGAAAGTCAAATTCATGTCATTATTAATTACTTCAATCCTCAGTGATTTGCCAGAAAACTACAAATGTTATGAGAAACAGATTAAACACATGGGACAAAATTATGTATATTCTGTGAAAATCTGAACAATTGAGAGATACATGTGTATGTGTGGATGTGAAACAATATTACAATAGCCATCAGATCTGGTAGCTATGATGACTAATTATTATTAGAAGTTAGAAAAGGAGGGAAAGAAATTTCATTCTCATATCTGCATGCACCTTCAGAATACCTGATTCATTTTGCTAAAAGGGAAAACCACAAGAAACGATTAAGCAAGCAAGAGCAATATTTGCATTTACACTTATAACTGCAAACTGTGAGTGGATGCAGCTCAGGGATGCAAAACATCAGTGATTCATAGATTTATGATAATGTTGAACATTCCATGTTTGGGATTCAATACTGACAGATAAAGAATCTGTCTGATGTGTGTCTAAGAGCATGCTGGGATGAAATAAGCAACTTGTAACAGTGAGACTTATAATTTAACACAGTGTACATAAATTACAGAACCAAAGACAAAGACAAAATCAGTCAGGGACAAGCTTCCCAAATCAGATAAGACGACTTGAACTAGTTTGGATTTCCTGAGGTCTGAAGTAAAAGAAGTCTATAATTTAAATGTGTTATTATAGTTGTCAAATGTAATCCAACTTCCGTAAAAAAAAACACAAAAAAAAAAAACACCCACAGGCTTATAGGTCAGAGCAAAATTTTAGCCAAAATTGTGGCATCCACTAAAAATCAGCAACAGGGACATTTCAGTGGTAATCACAGCACAGAACAAAATTTGTGGCATTAATTGTGAAGCTGAGCAAACTTTTAACATAATTCCATAACCCATGCAGAGGCAGCATCTGGCTGATTAATGCAGTTCAACTACTTTTAGTTTTAATTGCTGAAAGTTTTCATTCTGTTGCCTTTTCCTTCCCTTGCCTCCAATTCATTTGTTTTTTATGTACATATTTGTATCTCGATTCAGTTGATAGGGATGGAGTGTGTGTGTGTCTGTGTGTGTGTGTGTGTGTGTGTGTGTGTGTGTGTGTGTGTGTGTGTGTGTGTGTGTGTGTGTGTGTGTGTGTGTGTGTGTGTGTGTCCACACGTGTGCACTGTCTGTACATGTATGTGATATCTCTCAAACTCTTACTTCTACGATCAGAAACAAAGCCAAAAGCATTCATTGACAAAGGTACCAAATAAGGGACAATGGTGGTTAGGCATAGTTCTCACCTGTCCCTGATTTTATCTCAACATTTTTTCTATCTTTCCTAATCCTTAGTACAACTTGTAATTTTAGAAGAAAAGGTGGTGGATAACACTTAATAAATAATGAAAATAATTAAAGTTATGGGGCCGGATTCACGATGGCTTGCACGGAGTATATGAGTAGAATAAGACTCCATGCAGCCATCATGTCCGACGAGCGATCCAGGAACAGCCTGTAGGGGCGTGTAAGAGAGCTCCTAAAACGTCTCCTACACGGACATGGCTGGGATATGCAAATTACCTCACTTGCAGCTGAAAGGCAAGCAAATGAGGTAAATTTGCGATCCAGGAAGCACAAACCTGTCCGAGTAGGAGACGTGTTAGCTGCAGAAATGTACTCAGTTGACAACTGAGTACCATTCTGCAAATAGCACAATGGAGCCTTGTCAGCTCCAAATAAAGGTTGCATATGGTTGAGGAAGCATGCCAATGGCCAAATATACGGCCATTGGAAAGTTTCCCAGATGCAAAATTAAAATAAAAAGATTTTTTTTCCGGCGATTTCCGATGTTTAAGCATAGCGCAGCACCGCGCAAATGGGTTTACAGGCGCGCACACACGAGCATGCCCGCTCAGCAAGAAACTTTGGTGTTATCCACAGTATACACTTTGAAGTATCGCTGTCTAAGTTGTTCTGTATAAAAATCATAAAATTAGACAATAAAAGCCACAAACGTGGAATTTATGAAAATTGTTAAATGACAATGTAAGGGAATAGCAGGCTGAAGACAACATGGCCACCGAGTAGGGGTTGCTAAGGGGAGAAGCCCAGTCTAAGACATGTAACCAAGCATTAGTAGGCAATCCTATGTAAATGAGTGTTAGGATAGTGAATCACACTTTTACATAGCAAATGAGCACAGTCAGTGGAGTGTAGGAGTAGGATTTGGGGAGGAACAGAGTAGGAGATAGGTGACATCACAAGGGGGGTATGTATGAAAGTAGTGAAGCTCATTGGAGCACAGTGGCATGTGTTAGCTGTCAGTTAGACATCATGGAAAGAGGTGTGTCAACAGGTAGGCCAGGTAAAGCCAAGAAATGGAAGGGGTATACTGTGGATAACACCAAAGTTTCTTGCTGAGCGGGTATGCACATATGTGCGCGCCTGTAAACTCGAGTAAGACAGAGTACGCGCGTGGAAGCATGAGTGCGCATGTTTAAGCTGGAGTAAGCATGTATCAGGCTGTAGGAAGACCTGTAAGCGTGTTTGCACTGGTGTGCGCGCGGTTTAACCCGAATAAGCAAGTTTTAGTCCATCTAAGCATGTGTGCTCGCATGTGAGCTGCTGTGAGCGTGTTTCCACTTGTATGCGCGTTGCTCCCCCGAGGAAACAGAAATGAAAAAGGAAGCACAACAAATAGTAGGAAGCTACCAGGGAATACTAGTAGAGCTAGCAGGTGCAAACAATCAGAATCAGGCAATTACACAGGCAGAATACTAGCCCAGTGCAGCACTTAAAACTCTGCAAACAACAGTGCAGTTTGTTTCTCTCAAGAGACACTGCAACACTGGAATAAGATACTAGAAGTGAAAACTGAAAAAGCCACACTCAGACAAAAAATGCTAGGGGCTGCCATTGCTGTTATAAGGTGACATATGCAACATGCTGAGGGTAGTGACAATGCAGATGCTGCCAGACAACCCACAGTGAGGAGACGGAGAAGAGTGTACAGGCCCAGGGTCACCTACCAGGGGTTACATGAGCTGGAGATAGTGGAGCGCTATAGAGTGGACAGAGACCTCCTGCAGCAAATAGTTGAGCTGTGCAGGCCATGCCTCACACACAGAACCAACAGAGGGGAACCCATCCCAGTGGAAACCAAGGTATGTGTTGGCCTAAGAATACTAGCAAAAGGTACCTTTCAGTGACCAACTGGTGCTATGATGGGGATATCACAGGCATCAACATCCAGGGTACTGCACCAGTTCCTGGATGCTATGTCAGCACATGTCGGTGATCATGTATATTTCCCCAATTCCCATGAGGTATTGGTCAGCAATATGCGTCTCTTCCAGCAAATAGCAGAATATCCTGAGGTAGTGGGTACAATAGACTGCACGCATATACGCATCAAAGCACCAGCAGGTGAGCAGGGTAGGGCCTACATTAAACGCAAGGCTTCCCCTCCATCAACTGCCAGGTTGTGTGTGATGCCCAGGGCATAATAATGAATGTGTGTGCTGACTGCCCTGGAAGCTACCATGATTACCATATCTGGCATCTGATGCTGCTGTACCAGACATTTGCCAATAGGGACATCCCACATGGTCACTTAGTGGGGGATGCTGGCTATGCACTGGAGCCGTGGCTGATGACACCCATCAGAAACACACACACACCCCTGAACAGGAACGTCGTAATGAGGCACACGCACAAACATGAAATGTAATTGAGCATGTGTTTGGGTTGCTGAAGTCATGGTTCCGGTGCCTGGACACATCTGGTGGAGCCATACAATACTCACCAACTACATGTACCCAAATTGTCATGGTATGTGCTATGCTACATAATATGATTCTGTGAAAACAGCTGCAGCAGGACCAGCATAGGCCTGGGACAAACATCCCCCCACCAGTGCCAAGGGCATCACAGGCAGAGCATGTCTCGGAGGAGGAACAATCTGAGCCTGCCCCAGTAGGCAGAAGGAGGTGTGCCCAGTATGCCTTGGCCTTGGCAAAGAGGCAATGCATAGCACATACACTGGCTCAGTAGAAACCCTGGAAATGATACCTCTCTCTGACTCGTACATATACTAAAAGGGATGCCTAACTTGACACTACCTGTTTCCAAACATGTATAGGGAGTGCAGTATGTGCATCTGACATAGGCAGCCCTGCAGCACCACCTGAGGCATGATTGCCATGTGTTAAGCAATGTAAGGTAGTGTTAAACAGCATTTACCACTATGTAGTATATGCAAACTTGATGACCTTGAGTATCATCCTACCCTCACCAAACATGAGGCCACAATATGAAGACAAGATGATCAATTACAACAATTGGCTTAGGTATTGGTGTCAGTAAAAGGGGATACAATGCCTGTCAGCCTGGGATGACATGCTCGACAAGACATGATGCTTCACTAGGGATGGATTTCACCTATCACCTGTGGCCTTTTGGATATTGCCAAAGGCTCTTGTCACCCCCATAGTGCCTTTTTTAGGTAAGGCTCAAAACACAAACCCACCTCCATAGGTATCACAAGGGATAAGAAATTATAAGTAATGCTACTCAATGCCAGAAGTCTAAACTGCAAGATGCACGCACTCCAAACTCTCCTCAGCATGGAGAATGTTGATATCTGTGCAGTAACAGAAACCTAGTTCAAGGCTCCCAAGAGCACCCTAGCATTAACAGGTTACACCTCATACCATGCTTTACACCTGCAAAACATGTAACAAACTACAAAAGGAGGGTGAGTATCAATATTTGTCAAAGATACCCACACCCCCAGGTTGGTAGCACAGCATGAAGCATCGGAGACTATCCATGTGCAACTAACATTGGCTAAAACCGCCTTCCAGTTCACAGCCTGCTACAGACCACCCTCCTAAACCCAGGAACCACACTTGGCTGACTGGAGAACACATGAAAATATGAAGGTCTCCCCAAACACCATTATATTGGGCGACTTCAACTACCCAAACATAGACTGGGAGCATTACCCTAGCCCCAACACCCTAGTCCAAAGGTTGCCAGAATTTATAAACCAAAATGCTATGGAACAACTTGCTACCACTCCCACAACAGGGGAAAAATACTGGACCTGATCATCACCAACATGGGGACTCTATACCCAAGACCAGAAGTGTATCTCTCACTGGTAAGATCAGACCAGAGAGTAATCTCACTGGATATTCACATCCCGATCCCAGCCCATGGCCAGAAAAAACACAGTGAAAATTATTCACTAAAGCAAATGTCACACTCCTCAAAACTGAGGTGGAATCCTTCACAGCCCCTGTGCCTGTGGAAAATATGGCCCAGACCTAATAACCCTTTATAAACGCATTCTATGAACACCGTCACGAATGCATGGATCATGCAATCCCAAATAAAGCCAAGACCCAGTCCTCCAAAGCCAGGCATCCTGAGCGGTGGACCCCAGCCATAAACAAACCATACAATACAAGGAGGAAGCTACTATATGATAGATCAAAATCCCAAAAAGGGAAGGCATATCTGATCAGTATTATTGAAAAACTATGGCCACACATAAGATCATCTAAGGCCATCTTTGAGATAAAAATTGTACACGACACCAAGTATAATCACAAGCCATTCTTTACTTATGGTAGGAACCTGTGTGGTAATCCCCAGATATGCTCAGAAGTAGTCCAAAATGACAAACAATACACCAACCCACAGACATTGCCAACATCTGAGCTGACAGGTTCAGTGCAAACTCCCCCCCTCCCCACCAAAAGGGCAAATATCTATCCCAGCAGAGTGCTGGACCCCTGACATCGCAGATGCTCAGGTAACAGCCAGCCTCTCCAAAGCAAAATACACAGCATCAATGGGACCAGACAGTGTCCTGGGCTGTGTCCAACATGAACCCCAAGAAGAATTGAACACAAACATAAAACCACTGTTCAATCTCAGCCTTACCACAGGATATGTACCCAAAGAGCACTGTACAGCAACAATGGTCCCTCTCCACACAGGTGGTGCCTCAATGGATACTGCAAACTATCGCCCCAGAAGCCTGACTACCTTGGTCTGCAAAGCTATGGAAAGATCATCATGGACCTCAGAAATAAACATATTGGGGACCTACAGACACTGGATCCTACCCAGTTTGGCTTTGTCAAGAGCAGATCCTGCCTCTTAAAGCTGGTTGAGTCATTTGAAACAGTCACCAAGGCCATTGACGAGGGGAAGGTGGTCCACACAGCCTACCTGGACCTCGCAAAAGCCTTCCATACAGTACCCCACTTGGTCATCATAGATAAGATCACCAGCTTCAATATAAACCCCTATGTCACTAGATGGGTTGCAAACTGGCTCAAGGACAGAACCCACATGGTCAGAAATGCTGGAGCCATGTCAGACCCCAAACCAGCTACAAGTGGCATCCCACAAGGCTCAGTCCTGATACCTCCCTTGTTTGGTATATCTTTCTCAGAGGTACAGGGCAACACAGAAGGACTGTTGGTGAACAAGTTTGCAGATGACTGCAAACTGGGCACCATAATCAACCCTCCATCTGACACAAGCATCCTACAAAAGGGCCTCATAGAAACAGACAACTGGTGCCAGAGCCATGTCCTCAAGCTAAACGCAAAACAGTGTATAGTCCTCCCCTTTGTCAAAAACTAAGTGCCCACAAATTACCACATAGGTGGTAACCCATTAAGTATGGAAGAAGTGATAAGGGACCTGGGGACCCAAGCTGATAGCAATCTCACATTCGATAACCACTTGGCCAAAGTGTTTAGAAAAACATTTCATATAGCACACCTAATCATGAAGGTATTCACATCTACATCAGGGGAGGTCATTGTGCCTCTTAACTCATCCCTCATCAGGCCCATAATTGAGTACAATGCCCCTTGTGGGATGTACCTTATCAGACACCTGTAGCAGCTGGAAAGACCACAAAAGTACCTCACCAGGAGGATCAAAGGGCTCAAACACATGCCATTTGCTGCCCGGTTAAAGAAACTTTAGCTCCACTCAGTGGCATACTGCCTGTCCAGAGGCAGTCTGTGTCTGATGTATAAAGCCATGTCCAAGTTGGAATCAATGGACATGCTGCACCTCAGAAACTCAGAATCCCATCAAGCTACGCGCTCAAGAGACCTGAACTTCAGGACTGAAATAAATAGGACATGCTGAAGTGACAGATTCATAACCCAGAGGCCCCCCCACTCTTGAGTAAACCCCCACTCCAGGTTATCCAGAGTCCCTCATTGACTCTCTTCAAGAGGAATATTGATGAGTGGATGGGAGATTGTAGGTTTACCCTGAGTATCACTTCTATGTCACTGTTAGACAGAGGCACAGTATACTAACCTTGAAAAATGTCATGGCAAACTCCACTTAAAATGTGTGTTGAAAGCCAAACACACTAGGATTATAAATGCTCTAGGGTATATAGCCTAGTATGAACCTATGAACAGAATCACACACACTAACTAGTACAACTGTGGTCAATGTGGAGTAATGTTTGGCAATGTGGGGCGTGTATGTATGCAATTCTCTGTGAAAGGAATGGCCTTTTTGAAGACTGGGATAACACACTAAAAGATGTACATTCCTCTTTGGAAAGACTGATGATGTCAGCACCCTATAAATACAGCAGGAGAAGGGAAATTATCCAGTAATGCGAATAGAGTGCTGTGCTAATGCATCTCTCTCTCTCAAGTATCATAACATAGTTAGGTAGGGGTTTGAATCCTACAAATGCCATGTGTGCATTTGTCACACAGTTTGTCAATGTGTTGTGTGTTTTGCTTTTATTATTGTATGACATATTATTATAACAGTAATTTCAATGCACACATCAGGTATGTGTGTGCCACATACAGATATGTACCTGCTACCTTTAATAGTTCCTATGTGTGAAGGCTGCCCCATATGAATACAGTTGTTACCTTTGTCAGCATGTGCCACAGCTTACCAGACCTTAGGCCATACATGTATGTTGGTGACAATGCAGGCTACTGCAGTGATCTGTGTCCTAGGCCAACTATGTGACACACACCCATGAAAGCTTTGATAGATCAATGTGGGTGAGGGTTCATGTCTGGAGCATATGTCAGACATGTTAAAACACAGCAAAGTCTGTGAGTGATGGGCACCCAGTGTAGGTGTATGGCAACTGTTGCCGATATGCATACAGACACCTTCTTGCTTAGATGATACACCGAGGGACTGCAGAATACTTTTGGAAATGTGAATATCACAGGAAAGACAAGATAACACTTGTCCACATGTACACACCATTACCCGTTCTACATGATGGGTGCTACCACCTACATGGTACTGTTGGAATACTATGTTAACTACATGCCAATGCCAATGCCACAGTTGTATTACAGCAATACAGCATGGCTTCTAAAGCAGGTATCTGTCCATATGATACCCTTGTGGTGGTTAGGTGTGTCATGTGTAGAATGCATTGTAGGCCACTGTATGTATTTGCAGTCATGGATGGACATATCCGTAGTGTGTTGGCATCTACTTGAGACTGCTATACGCCAAAGAGTATTGTTCCCAGGGATATGTGTGGCTCAGTAAGAATATAGTGTAGTACTGCAGGGATATCACTGACACCAGGTTCCTACATCTGTGTATCAGTTGAGGAGACACCATGTCATGACCACTGAATGTCAGGCTATGTAAGCTGTGTATACTACCAGAATGCAGACCATTGACATTTGGAAACCGTATCACCCACAGCATACTGTCAAACCATGTCATGTTCCATGCTAACCATGTTCACAAATGTACACCTGCAACTCAGTGCTGCAAACATCACACATGTACTGTCCACACCCAAACACATGCAGGCACAGGTACACACAATAGCCATGTGGCACATGTGCAGACAGTACACTTTGGGAATTAACACTGGTGTATACAAAACTGCAATGACAAACATAGGTAATGCATCATGCATGCTCAAATATACCCACAACAATATCATTACACTGTACTGTTAACAACATGATAATATTACTACAGTGCTATGTTGTCACCCTGTGCATCAGCACCATGCTACCGTGTTCCTGCATCAGTGTTACAGATGGCAGGAGGTGGCACAGTTTCATCATATGCACAGGGTATGTACTTGGTTTGCCAGAGTCTGCCATTGACACATCCAATTGACATGTATGTGTATGTGTGTGTTAGTGAGGGGCAACAGTACAACATGGGGCAATGTTGCTGCAATGTGTGTGTGTATGGGTTATCCCTAGGTGTTAGCATTATGTGTGTGTGTGTATGCATGCACACAGTTCCACCACATGGCTGCCATATATGGGTGTTTGTGGACAGCCACAGACTGTACCTGCCAGGTCATACAGATCACTGTCTCTGGCAACGGACATGGTACCTGTGCCTGGCAGGGGTGCTACGGACAGTATCAGGTACTAAGCCAGACTGGGTACTGTCATCAGAAGCAGTGGGTTGTTGACTGGACACATGTCCCTGCTGGGACTGTCCAGAGCCATGTGCACGTGGTCTTCTCGGACGGTCTAATGACAGCACAGACCCAGCATTGCTGGGGCTGGTACTAGCATTATGGGAGCAGCTGTAGGTTTGTTGTCATCTGCGACGACTTCCAGCTGATAATGTTGCTGGCATACATCCATGTCGACGCCTCAACCATCCTGCACTGTCCTGGCTCCTGGACATGTAGTTGTGGAAGAGATCCCCCCAACATCTCTCAATGACCTCGCTGATGTTACGGATGGCAGACACAACGTCACGCATAGTGTCATTCATAGCGGTGCAATGTGCTCCAAGCTCTCTCAGACCCTGTCTGGTGTACCGTTCCATACGTGCCTGTGCCTGCATTACAGCCCGGAACATAGCTGAGGTTGAAAGACCTCTGTGGGCACGTCTGACAGGGGCAGTACGATCACGGATGCTCCCACGAGAACACCCTGGACATCTGCCTGTGTGGTACCATGTCAGGAATGTGGCCATGGCTGCTGTGAGGGGGATGCATGTGCCAATGATACCACACTACCCTGGTCAATGCCCACTGTATGCTGTCCCTCAGCTAAGGACATTGGTGACAATGGATGCATAGGCAGGATGACTGTGCATATTGATGGGGTTGACTGCTGTGTAGTGTCAATTGGCTGACCAACGACAGACCCTGTCACACCTCCCTGTGCCATTACACATGTATCATCATAATCACTATCCCGAGCAGTGGCTTCAGGTTCCCTGCTGCACTCCACCACAGCAACATCAGAACCTGTGAGAGGAAGATAGGAAACACAGTTTACAAATGTGTACACAATATTACCACACAGGTGCACAGGCACACATGCTCACATGCGCAAATGCACACAGGCACACATGCACACATGCACACATGTGCACAGGCACACATGTGCACAGGCGCACAGGCACACAGGCGCACAGGCGCACATGCCCACAGGCGCACAATCACACAGGCAAACAAGCACACAGGCACACTCCTCAGTACAGCAGATACAAACACAGACACACCTGCAATCCAACACATACACAATACTGTTTTAGGGTGGGTGACAGTATCACAAGGAAAACATCACTGCACACGTGTCAGCATGCAGATTATGTGTTGCACAGGAACATGCAGTGCAAGTGTGGACAGCCCTTGTTAATAACAGTATACGTGTACTTGATGTTTGTGTGTAGTTGTTCAGTGATTGTCTCCATGCTGAGACACACTGTGTACAAGGACATAACAATGTTGTGCAAGTGTTACAAGTTGTGGGTGTATATATTTGCACACACACACACACACACACAAACACACACACACACACACAGACACAACACATGACGGTGCTACACAATGACTGCTATGTGTACAATTGTGGTCGGCGGAACTGGATGTGGTGTAGTAACGTGAGCCATGATCAACATGCTTCTTGTGGTCAGTCAACAATAATAATGCATGCCAGACAGGCAGCTAGCATGCTGTACCTGATGTGCAGTAACATGGCTACATCCACAATTACACAGCCACTTGTTACATGGGTTTGTAAGGTGGCCAATAGTGAGCATTGCCTAACATGAATGTATTATTTTTCAAGACTGTTGCACAAAGACATGATAGGCCTCTACCCCTCAGGTATATTATGTGTGCTGCATAGATGAGAAGTGGGATACTGAAGGGTGGCCATAAAGCAGGTGTCATAATTGGACATGTGTAACAGGCTAAGGTGTAGTGTGTATGCCAAACATGTGTGTGTTGTGTACATGTGTATCAGGTATACCTATACAATGTCCAGTACTGTGTTGCCACACATGTGTGTCATGCTCTGTGTATTGCATGTGAGTGGGGCAGCTATTGAGAATAATGGGATATGCATAGTCTCACAGCAAACATGCACAGCATGCATTATGCATAGGTGTGTTACATGTGCACAGACTACACTTCCATATGACATGCACATATCATTAGCAATAGTATTGTTATTACACACTCACCAGCATGGATTGGCAGCCTTGCTGTCACTCCAGAGGGACCTGCAAAATATGACAGTGATTGCCAGTGGCCACAACTGTGCCATTGATACTGTGAGTATGATAAAGTACAGTAGTACAACAGGTGGCTTTCACAGGTGTACAGATTATGCTCAGAATAGCAATCCTGCAGAAGAATAGGCAGGTTAACAGCTACACAAACAGTACACATCTCACACATGCATAAACTACCAGTACAGAAATCAGTCAACTACAGATATGGCATGTTACCTGCACGCTCCATTTCAATATGCTGGGTGTCTCCGGCCTCCATGATGACACATGTTTGTGGATGTTGCTGTTGTTGGCCTGGAGCCACAACACGTAGGAGGTGCTCCTCCACACTGGTGAGGGGGGGTGGATAGGTACCCCACCGCCTGTGGCAAGCTGTTGTCTGTGGATATCAGACACATGCTGCCAGACATGTCTAATTAAATCACTGCAGTGATGGTGTACCTGCTCATATGTCCGGTTATGCATGCCTATGTCATTTACCCGACGGACAAGATCTTGCCACAGTGCAGCCCTCTCATGCTGGTTCTGGCTGGTCCTGGAAAACAGCACACAGTAATTCTGCACCAGGATCTGGTGGATCTCCTGATCCTCTGCTGCTGTATAAGGTGAATTTCGCTGATGCACCATCACCCTGGAAGGAAAAGAAAAATATGTGAGCAAGTCATGTGGCGCACTTAATATTCTAATGTACTGATATCACTTAACTGCCATATATAGCATCTGTCTATCAGGGGATACACATGTTCGATACCACATATCAGTGCTCAGCCCACAACTGTCTGACAGTGCCTGCCACACTCCATGCAACAAACTAGTATACACAAGCACTCGGCACACTGTGTGGGATACAATGCACAACCTCACACTGGGGGTATGTATCAAGCTAATGGATGAAGAATATTGTCATCCCGTGCAATGAATGCAATGCACATTTACAGTTTCAATGGTAATCCACCCTAGTCTTTGATGCCATACCCCTACCTGACATATGTGCACAGTTGTTACTATAGCCAGCATACTGCTGTCACAGAGTATACATGCTGCCAGGTACACACACATACCCTGTAACACACATGATTGCGGCCATGGTATAGGCATCATTACACACACATTACACATACATACAACACACAAATGTATGACAACACAGATGAGCATTAACTGTGTACCTTATAGTACTGTGTGCCCCGACTTACAGATACCTATGCATGAGGTATGTAATCTGTGCAGACTACAGGAAACACACCAGACAGTGTTACCAGGGAATGTGAACATACACCATACTGTAGTGTTTAGGCCTACAACATCAGGTAGTACAACAGTTCATATGTGAGCTGGATTCAACAGCAGTACCACTTACTGAGCATACATGTATTGCTTCTTCCTACGATGGGACACTGCAGTCGTCCACAGGGAAGTACGGCACAACATATGCCAGTCTACTATGTTTGCATCCCGATAACTGACACATCTTTCTCTGGACTCACACCAAGAACAGCAACTACCGTGACAGACACAAACTCACACTAAGCTATCACACCTTTACAGACCTTGCACACAATCAGTGTCACACTCATTCAATGTCACATAGCTGGTATTGCACTTAGTACATGTGTGTGTGTGCATTGTGTCATAGGTAGGTACTATGCTATTGGCCCTGGGCCTAGGGCAGCCTAGCCATATGCTACCCTGCCCTTTGGGACACATGTAATGTGATTTTACTTGCTCCTGTGAAACGGTTACACAGAGGTGACTCACAGGGCATAGTACCTATCTCCATAACATTCACCAGGGGTTTGTATGACATCTACTAATAAGGAGTCTTGTTTGCTAATGCTGGGTGGTTTACTCCAGGGTATGGCATATTTGTGTATAGCAACCTGTACCTCCAGCATGTGCTGTTTAGTGTGGTGACATGGATTAGGGCCCTAGGTCATGTAGGCTGGACGGTTTGTGAGGTGTTGCCATGGTGGTTGGCCAACTGGTATGGGTGTGACATAACTGTGTATGTCCAGCAGTGGTAACCTCTGTGTAGGAAGTATGCAAGGCACTCTAGCTGTGGTTTTGAGAGTCAGTCTGCATAGGGAATGTGTTTGAGGGCATTATCAGTCTTTGTTAGGTATGTCTGTGGCCTTTCCACTTGCTGTAGTTCTCATGGGAGGTACATACCGCATTGGACATTGTGAGGTGTAGAGGGGTACACTGACTTACATTTCCATAGCTGACACACCTTTTGTGATGACACGTACCATGTAAAGGGATTACAAGACTAGTGTGCCACTGTAGATATCAAAGGGGAGGCTATTGTACACCTGTGTCCCATGTTCCCTTCTGACACCTCCAGTGGTAGGCGGGCAACCACCTATGTGGTAGTTAGTGGGTAACATGTTTTGGAATGGGGTATAGTACTGCAGTATCAACACTGGTGTTTAGTCCATGCCTTGGTCACCAGGCACCTGTTGCAGTACATCTGCCCCCATGTCCCCCTCTCTCACAGTCTCTTTATATATGTACATATATATATATATATATATATATACCTATATATATATATATATATATATATATATATATATATATATATATATATATATATATATATATATATATACATATACATTTACATATAAATATATATATATCAATATATACATATATATATATATATATATATGTAAATATATATACATATCTACATATATGTATATATATATGTATATATATATATATATATATATATATATATATATATATATATATATATATACACACACACCACTATATATAACCATATATATATATATATATATATATATATATATATACACACACACACACACATATCTATAGACATTCATATCTATTTGTAAATATGTATGTATCTATTATATTATGTATATACATATTCTATCTATCTATCTATATATCTCTATCTATCTGTACATACCTCTCTATCTATGTGTGCGTGTGTGTGTGTATATATATATATATATATATATATATATATATATATATATATATATATATATATATATATATATAGATAGATAGATAGATACACACACACTTCTAAACATCCATTGCTGTACATATACATGCATATGTAGGCACATAGAGTGCCCACCTTTCATGGTGGGAATATCACTTCTGAAACAGTTGTGAGACATACCATTCTGTAATGATATTGCACAGTTTTGTGCATAATTCATTATGCTGTCCTCAGGCTGTATAGCTGTAGCAGGCCTCACTGGCTCAGTCCCACAGAAGTTCACCACCACATGACATATACCTGCACTGCATGCTGTTTTCAATTCCACACACTACAACCTACATTGATATGTGCACATATCAATCTTCAACTACATATATATGTCCAGCCTTCACTAACAGTTGCAGTATGTCCCTTGCCCTATGCACATCTGCATATACATATAGATATAGACTGCTAACACATATGGAGGGTTCACAGTATGTAGATTATTAGATTATGTAGTTTACATTACCTTTGTCTCTGACAGCTTTTTTCTGCTGGCTTGCTGGCTGGCTGGCTTTTTATTTTTAATTTTTTGGTCTCTGTCTCTATACCTCTCTCTCTCTCTCTCCCTCCAGTTGCTGCAATGCTATTATTGCATGTGTGGACTGGCAGTACAGGCTGCTTTTGTAGGTATCTGCACATGTGCATGTGATGGCCTCTGCACCAATTGGTGGCCAGCATTTAGTAATTGCATGCAGCCTGCTGTGTGGTAATTGCAGTTCTCACTCTGATTTCAGGACACTGCTATAAAATGACAGGTTAGGTAGGCGTAGGCCTTTCAGTTTTGCAAGGTGGGGACCATGCTGGTTTGCTGTCGACACTGTTGTGTGAGTCAGAAGGTTGGTATATCTCTCATATCTAACGCTGTGTTGTAGCCACTGAAATGCATGTTGTACTGAAACCTGACTGTTGCTTCTTCCAGTTCACTCTTCTCAGTGTGTATGTTAACTCACACCTGCTAATGCTAACACTGTTTACATGGGAGTATGTACTTACCTGTGGGATTTGAGGATTAACTGGCATACAACAGTAGTTCTTGCAATGTGTTGCTATGGCTTTTGTATTTTCCCTTTACATTCACTTCTTGAATGTCTGATATTTGTCTTTACTGGAATGTGTTGCTATGGCTTTCCTATTTTCCATTTGCATTCACTCCTTGTAATGCATGATATATTTCTTTCAGCACTAAGTTCTTATATGTTTGCTGTGGCTTGGTGGCACTTCATGCAGTCTGGTGAGTCCAAGGTCTGGGGTTTGACACTTACAGAGGTATTTTATTTTGCTGCTGAGCAGTACTAGGGCCTTGTCATACAGAGTGAATAAGGCACTTTTAAACAGTTATAAGCAGGAAGCAGGAAGTCAGTGGGGACACCAGCTAGGGATGTGCAGGCTGGGTGTAGGGAAGGTCCATAGCTGCACATTTCTTTAACTGCAATAGCTGTACATATGTTCGACATTTGCTGTGACATTTGAAACCTTCCACCCCTGAGAGAGGGGTGAGGACAACTAAGTATATTGTACTAACAATTATAAATATCAGGGACATGCAGTGCTTGTGAACTGCTATACTGTCATTAGTATGTTAGATGGCTACATCCTTTGATATTTCTGTGTTGTACTCCTACATAAGGGCATGCTTGTGGAAGTAATTCTACAGCTATTCGCAGAGTATGTAACAGCAGAGAGGCTGATATGCCTGTGTGTTTCTGACACTTGCAGGCCTCAGATACTCTCAGGTATATATTTGACCAGCCTCAGGGAAAGGTACATATCAGTGGGATTCACCCGTGATATATTTCAGATATTCTGCAGTTGTGACTGTGGGGTATTTTGAGCATATGTATTACTACACCATTTCTGACATGCAAGTAGTGTCTACTTTAACTTATTGACAGTTACCATTATGTGGGATTCCCCACCTTTCTGCCTACTGTTAGTACATTTCACAGGGAGTCAGTGGGGCACAGGTAACAGTTGTTTGCAAATCAGGGACATCCCTGTAAATCAGTCACAGTTGGGAGGTCTGGCCTCTTACCTATTCAAATATGGTGGTGTTTATCCTGCTCTGATACTGTGTGGGGTTTGTAAGGTGCTACTGTAACATTATTACCTACTAACATGGCTGTTTCTCTTCTCACACTAATGTAATGCAATTCCACAAGAATTGCCAGTAAAGATACACAGAACAAGCTTTGTGTAATGGCCTTCCTATTTTCCCTTTACATTCACTCCTTGTATTTCATGATATATTTCTTTCAGCACCAAGTTCTTGTATATCTGCTGTGGCTCAGTGGTAATTCATGCAGACTTGTGTTTCCAAGGTCCGGGTTCGAGACTGATGGGTATTTTATTTTGCTGATGAGCAGACTACAGGCCTTGTCATACAGAGTAACTAAGGCACTTTTAAGCAGTTGTAAGCGGGTTTGCACGAGTTTGCGTGATGATAAGCTACGCTTATCTACGCATAGCTAAGTGTACACCGGTGCACACCCGCTGACTACTGCTTAAAAGTGCTTACTCCCGCTAACACCTGTGCTATTTTCTTTTAAAGAAAAGAAAATGGGGAAATAGGAAAGTGGTGAAAAAGGGGGCACAAAGTGGGTAGGACAGTAGGAGAACAAGCTCGGGATGTGCAGGAAGGATGTAGGGAAGGTCCATAGCTGCCCATTTGTTTATCAGTAACAGCTGTGCATATGTCTGAAATTTGGTGTGAAATTTGAAACCTTCCACCCCTGAGAGAGGGGTGAGGACAACAAAATACGTTGTACTGCCAATTAGAATTATCAGTTTACATGTCAAGCGGACACGTGTGCGAATTGGGCAGCTATGTATGGGGCGTAATTTTTTTGTGGGAACAGAGTGCCCTTTTTTATTTTTTTTCAGGTGAGAGTGGAATGTGAGGTACAGGAAGTAGGTATATTTGGGGAGGTAGGTTGGGGAGGTTAACAGACAAGACAAACAAGACGCATACAGGGGCGGAGTATGACACGTGGGGGGTAAACACAATTGACGGGGACGGATGTTTGGATATCGCGAGCCCATGAGCCTACAGATGGCAACAGTGGAACTGAGATCCCCACCCATGGGCAGTTACCACTGCGCCTTCACAGCCCAGGCCGCGGCTGTGCTGGGGGCTGGATAGGACGGGCAGGCACACCCATGAGTTGCGCCACTCTCGCCTCGAGCTGGCATAGGGGGTCAGTCACAGAACGCCTGATCTCACTACGCACCACAGAGCGGACCCTATGGAGGGTGAGTGGGGGCTCCCCTCCGGCCATGCTTGCAGAGGGGGGACAAGCCCCATCCCCTGCAGCGCTTCCACCCGAAGGTGGTACAGGGCCACCGGAGGAGGAGGTCCTGGCTTGGGCACTGGTGCCAGGTGCACTCGCCAGCTGAGGTGGGAGAGGTGGGTCCACTGGAACCAGTCTTCCCTGTTGTCCTATGTTTAGCAGTATTTTATGGCATTTTGGGTTAGTAACAAACAACACCATTCAAAATTAGTTGTAACAGCATGCATCAGTATTCCCATTAACCAAACACCCATGAATTCCGAACATTGAGCAGCAAGCATAACACATGCATATTTAGAAAAACAGTGCACATTCCAACAGCATGCAGGGTTGATTGGTGGCAACAGGTCATCAGGTTTGGATATGTGAATAGGGCACATGCGTCAACATACATGCAGATATGTATGAACCAACAGGACAAATGTCCATGGGAATTAATTGTAAATACACATACCCAGTTTGGTATGGAATGGCATAATTTGTGAAAATAGGGTAGGGTGGAGAAATATTACATTAACAACTTACACTACCTATACATATACTGTACATTCCTAGTAGATGCAGATATATATCCCCTACATGTATTAGTACAGTTTCCTGTATGTAACCTTAGGAATGTTGGTGATGGGGATGTTACTGCTACATTAATATACATTCCATTTTTATTCATATATGTTCATATCTGGCTGTGTTCAGGTACAGCATCCTGATACATTTGATTTATATGGGTCTAGACAACTGTGGATGTTCAGCATTTCATACAACCATACTATCTCCATAATGCAAGGGTACAGCAACATAATATTATGTAGTGACTGCAGTATACCTTTATTCCAGATTTATTACAGCTTTCTTGGTAGCTTCAAACTGTCTTTCTCACACTCTCTCACTTATTTTATATTTACATTTCAGAATGGTACTTAATTCTAGGCTTTATTAACATTTATTACTAGGTTACAACAATCCTTTCCAGCTGACTCACTTATTTCATATGGCAGAATTTACAAGGATGTATTCGACACTTGTCTACCCTTTGTTGATTGATTACCACTCATTTTCAGGCTGAAGCAGTTATCTGATATTACAATACAGGTGGAAACTCTATTTGAGACTTGTTTAATCTTTATTACTGGATTGCAATACACTCTTTTCCAGGCTGCATCACTTATCTAATCTTACAATACTAGCAGAATCTTTATTCTAGGCTTATTTCACCTTTTTTACTGGGTTACAACAATGAACTCTTTTACTGTCTGTCTCACTTATATTCTATAATAATACCAGCTAAATAATTACTAACCTGCCTGGTGGTGCAACCTCAGCAGCCTATCAGCATAGGCTCGCCGATTCGCGGAATGGACACCTGCAGCTGTAATATAAATGAAGGAATATTGGAACATACCTCTTCATACTATAGGCTAGGATAGCATTTCTTACATACATAATTACATGGATACTTACTCAGTAGTGGGGCATTGGGCATTTGGTGGGCCTCCTGGATCCAACGGTTCAGTTGGTCCTCCTTACGTCACTTCAGGTCCGCATGGTGGTGACGGACCTGTTCACCAGTCCTTGGAATGCTTGTGGCACTGGTGAGATCATGTGCCAACCAGTTCCACGCATCTGCCTTGTACGCACCCCATTGAACCTGGCCCTGCATGAGTTGTGCTTCATGATCATGGACTAGGAGCCAAACCATATATTTTGACTCCTCAACACCCCACCTTTGTGCTCTAAAGCAATTTCCCTCTCCTGCTCCTGCTATCCTGACTGCAAATGGGTACCACAATCATTTATGGTGTGTATTCCCACCTATGGGGCTTATATATGCCGGTTTTCCTGCACTTATCTCTGATTGGCCATTTTGGATATTTATCAGCTTAAAGCAAACCTGCTTTGTCATGGTTCTATTTTCATTCATTCCTATATATATGCTAATACTGTATTTCTTAGTACAACTGTCATGGCTTAGTGGTTCAGTACATTGACTATGGTGCACAGTATCCCGGGTTTGACCCTTGGCATTGCTTTTTTCTTTTATTACTGTCTAGACAGGCTAGGAGGTGTGTCTGTGTAAAGGCGGCTTTGATACAGCTTGCCCAATGTTGCCCGCCAGTAAGCTGGTTGGTGCGCTGTGCAGCTCCACACAAACGGCTTACGCTGGGTAACACGTTATTTAGCTATGAGCACTCATATTACGCTGGGTGAAGTGCTGCTGAGCTACGGGCACTCATATTAAGCTTGTTAAAGTTCAGCTCACCTTCGGGCACTCAAATGCAGCTTGTTAAAGCGCTGCTCAGCTATGGGCAATTATAATCCTTTTTTATAAATTATTCTGTCGGATTTCTTCACAAATGCATGGCCCATTTCATTACATTTTACATAAATTATGGTTATATATTTATATATATATATATATATATATATATATATATATATATATATATATAGATAGATATATATATATGTCAGGGGATTGTTTCATACTTATTTAAATAAAAATGGTGCATGATGTTGTGGGGGCTCGAACCGTGACTACCTCCTCTTTGGCCAACGTCTCTACCGCTACGCTATTGCTACTTGGCTTAATTTGCATATGTAGATCTTATATGCTTTTCAATGTCATATCTGCTAACTGTGGCTGAGTGAAGGGCATACCCGCGCAAATGAGCGCAATTGCAGGCAAACATTTTGAAATTATAAAAAAAAATTAAACTGCTATTTTTACGTTTTACACATTTTTCAGTAGGGTTTTGTCTTTGGGGATGTGTGGTGTTGTGTTCCTTGACATTTCTTAGGACTAGCTCGTGGGTGTTTACTTTCAGGCCTCTGACTCTTCTGGGGGCATGCCCCTTTGCAGTACTCGGCATTCGGACATGCCCCCCTACTTTCTTACACGGACCGTGTTAGCCTAGGGTATGATTCAGCATGCCCTCATGAATATGCATGGCATGCTGACGTCATACCATTCAACTTCAGCCTCCAAGTAAGACATATTAAGTCTTACACGGAGGTTTTGTGAATCCGGCCCATACACTTTTTTGCTTCATAAAATTCATGTTATTTCACATGTTTTTATTTTGTCAACTCCTCCTGTTAATAGTACTATTTTAAAAAGCATCCCTGACTATTTTTGTTTTCCTTCCTGAGTCTGGAGGAAAGGGGTGGAAAGCTGTGGGTCTGGGTTCTGCTAAATGAGAGTAACTTGATGTTTTTTTTTATTTGCTGTTTTAAGCAGTCCTTACTATCTGGCTTTGCAGGATGTGTGTACATTTGTAAAAAGTGAGATGGACAACTTGAGTGACAATTGATATGTGCAGGCCGATTAGGTATAACTGCTGGTGTTGTTTGTTTAGGAAAATGATTAGCTAACTATTGTTTACTTATTATTCTGGCTTTACAGGACAAGTGTGATTTATGTGAAGCAACATGGGCTATTGCAATGTGTGGCAACTGAAACGCACATGAAATGCATTCCATTTGTAAGATGGTTATCCTTTTTTTTCACAATCCGACATCTGAGTTGTACATGGCTATAACTGCTTGCTGGGGTTGTCTTGATGAAAGTAATTGATCCTGTTGTCACTTGCCCAGTTTACAGTCATATCTCAAAAGAATAACATGCATCACAGAATACCTGGACCTTCAGAGCTTCCGGGGAAAATGGTGACCTCCTACAAACAAAGGCTGTCTAAATGGATTTTGACACAGGTTTAATAGTGGCCTCTGCCATGCAACCCACCAAGTCTAAATTAATGCTGCTCAGAGGCATACACAGAAGGCCACTGCATCTTGTGTGGTGAGCTGAGGATGATGTCATTAACTCTTTAACTTTCCTCACAAACCTCAGAAGTCACTGTCTTGTGTTGGGCTAGGGACAGTGTGTTCATTATTTCTCTAACTTTCCTCACAAACTTCGGAGGGTTGCAAAGAGGGGTCTCCAAGCTTGTATAGGAGAGTGTACCATCTGAATGTTAGTAGAAATATTACTGTTGTTTATTTTTTTAATTTTCCTCACAATTAATAATTATATATATATATATTTATATATATATATATATATATATATATATATATATATGTAGGTGACTATCTTTTGGGGGCAGATAAAGAATCATTTTGTTTATGTTTCTGACTGCATATGTTCTAGTTCTTTTTTTCATTTTTGTCCAAGTGTGACTGTTTTTGTGTGTAAAGATGAGGAACTTGCTGTATAGTCATATAACATCAGTGATTTGAAATGTGATTGTGGTCTTTTTTCCTTTAATTTTCATTCCATGTTAACACAAGGCAGGGATACACAGAAAGTGACTGCATTTTTTAATGTGGCGTGGGGAGGCAAGTACTATTTCTGGATATGAGTTATATGTTATCAGAAGCATTTATCATCTATGTTTACTGTGAACTATTGTTTAGTTAACTTTGAGCATTATGCCTTGGATACAGCTCATTTCTTCCTTGAAATAAAACAGTATGACTGAATTTCTTTCCTTCTGTATATTTGTTCAAGCCATCATTGAATCAAAATGTTGGGAAAAAAATTAACTCAGAGCATCTATAACCTCATGGCTTCTGGTGCCTAGCAGTCCCTAGACCCCCAACTTAATTAAGTAATTACAATGTGCCCTTGGTCAGTTCAGGTGTGTTGAAATGATTCAGGGTTATTGCAATGTAGCCTTAGTTAGATTGTGCAAAAAAGATTTAGGAAATAATAGTGTTGGATAACAAGGCTGTGAATTTCTTCCTTTAATCACAATTTTGGTCAGGCCATCATTGAATAGAACAGTTGTTTAAAAATACTGTAAAATGTACCTCAGGGCATCATGGGTTGGGTTCCCAGACCTCCGACTTAATCCTATTATTAGCACCGCAGTTATTACAGTTGTTTCAGTGTAGTCTTGGTCAATTAGTGTGTTGCAATGATTCAGAGAAAAACAAAGCTGGAAAGCAAAGACTGAATTTATTCCCTTAATCATGAGTTTTTTCAAGCTGTCACTGAATATAAAGATTGTTTG
Organism: Protopterus annectens; assembly: GCF_019279795.1. NCBI lineage: Eukaryota > Metazoa > Chordata > Ceratodontiformes > Protopteridae > Protopterus > Protopterus annectens. The sequence continues at coordinate 95,367,584 of NC_056740.1, forward strand.
AAAAATATTGAAACATGAACCTCAGAAAAAGAATCTAGAAAACACTATGGCTTCTTGCAGTCCTCAGCCCAAGCTTAATGCAGCTATTTCCTACAAAGTTATCATACAGCAGTCTTGCCAACTTAAAATGTGTTAAATTAATGAATAAATGCAAGAAAAAACTGAGGAGTACGACAAGTTATGAGGAAAAAGGAAAAAAAAAAGTAGTCCTGATAGTATCACGTGGTGTGTGTTTGGTGGGCGGGATACACCCCCGGATTCCCAAAAGCTTGCACAGAGTGCAAGATTGGTGCAGGAGTGCAAGCAGGCAATATGTCTGCCGTGCAATCCAGGAACAGCCTGCAGGAGCATGCACGAGAGCTCCTGCACTAATCCTGCATGGACGAAGCCCTTGTATGCAAATCACCCCATTTTCAGGAGAAATCCATGCAAATGAGGTGATTTTGCGATCTAGGAAGCTTGCTACCGTTCATGCAGGACTAGTGCAATCAGCAGAAATGTACTCGGTTAGTAACCAAGTACATTTCTGCAAAATCCAGAACGGAGCTATGACAGCTCCAAATAAAGGCTGCATATCATGTAGTAAACATGCCAATGGCCAAGTATAAGGCTATTGGCATTGCAAACAATACAAAATTTAAAAAAATCAACTTTTATTTTCTTTTAGCCGATCTCGGCTGTTTAAGTGTAGGGCAGCGGCACACAAATGGGATCGGGGGAAAATAACAAAATGAACCTAAAGTAAGCATTCTAACTAAAATCAGTATTCTGCCATGCAAGTCAGTGGCAGGCAGAAGACAACCTGGCCAGTGAGTAGTGGTTGTTAAGGGGGGAGGCTCAGTGTGAGACATGTAACTATGCATTAGCAGGCAATCCTTTGCAAATGAGGGGAAGGATTGTGAATCCCAGTTTTCCCCAGGATGTGAGTCAGGTCCCAACAGTGTAAGAATAGGAATAGCTTGGTGCAAGCCTAAGAGGTAGGTAACATCATAGGGGTGTGTCAGGCATACTGTAAGTGGATTGGAGCCCTGTGGCTCAGGGTTGCTCCTAGCTTAGTACAGCTAAGCTAGGGTGTGTGTCTAAACATGCCTAGCCCTCTTTACAAAGCCTAAGCAGGTGTGCATGCCGCACAGCAGGTTGTACAGGAAGAAAAAAGAGGTTAAACCAGGAAATAGCAGCAGTGTGCACAACCGAGCACTCTGTTTGCACTGCGCGACCCTGGACTGAAACAGGAAGGCAATGGGAATGGTAAAAAAGCAGTAGGAAGGTAATCAAGGAGAACTAGCTTAGCTGGCAGATGAACTGTATCAGAACCAGCCAATTACACAGGCAGCAGACCACCCCAGCCCAGAACACTACTATAAACTATGCAAACACGTATCCCTCTGGTTTTTCCCACACTCTACACCACCGGTGTAAACAAGCGGGGAACTTTTAACACTCACAACGGCAAAATGTTAGGGGCTGCAATAGCTATCATACAACAACTTGTGGAAGAGGCTGAGGGTGGTGAGAATGTGAATGCTGCCGAGCAACCCACAGTGAAGAGATGGAGAAGAGTGTACAGATCCAGGGTAACCTACCAGGGGCTACATGAGCTGGAGATAGTGGAGCACTATAGGGTGGAGCACTATAGGGTGGACAGGGACCTTCTACAGCAAATTGTTGAGTTCTGCCAGCCACGCCTCACACACAGAACTAACAGAAGGGAACCCATCCCAGTGGATACCAAGGTATGTGTAGGCCTAAGAATACTAGCTACAGGTACCATCTAAAGGCCAACTGGGGATATGATGGGGATTTCACAGGCATCAGCATCCAGGGTACTCCACCAGTTCCTGGATGCCATAATGGCACATGTCGAGGAACACATATATTTCTCCAACACCTGTGAGGCGTTGGCCAGCAAAATGCAACTGTTCCACCAAATAGCAGAATACCCTGAGGTAGTGGGTGTTATAGACTGCATGCACATATGCATCAAAGCACCACCTGGTGAGTGGGGTTGGGTCTACATCAACCGCAATGGCTTCCCCTCCAACTGCCAGGTCGTGTGTGATACCCAGGGCATAATAATGAACGAGTGTGCAGGCTGCCCTGGAAGCTATTACGATTACCACATCTGGCATCTGACATAGCTGTACCAGAGAATTGCCAATGGGGTCATCCCACACAGTCACCTAGTGGGGGATGCTGGATACGCACTGGAGCTGTGGCTGATGACACCCATCAGAAATGCACACACCTGAACAAGAACTCCATAATGAGGCATGTGTTTGGGATGCCCAAGTCACAGTTCCGGTGCCTGGACACATCTGGTGGAGCCTTGCAGTACTCACCAGCTACATGTACCCAAATTGTCCTTGTATGTGCCACATTATGATCCTGCGGAAACAACTGCAGCAGGAACAGCACTGGGCAGGGCCACACAGCCGCCCACTATTGCCAAGACCTGATGGGCACAGAGTGACTCAGAGGAGGAACAAACTCAGCCTGCCCCAGTAGGCAGAAGGAGGAGTGCCCAGTATGCCCTGGCTTTGGCAAAGAGGCAACGCATAGCACATACACTGACACGGGAGGGACCAAGGGAATAACACCTCTCTCTGACTCTCACATACAGTAAAAGGGATGCCAAACATTACACTACCTGCACCTAACCGTGTGTAGGGAGTGTACTATGTGCATCCGACATAGGCAACCTTGCAGCACCACCCTCAATACTGGGACACCCACAAGGTAAGTGACTCACACATGCCAGTCGGGGTGGTCACATACCCAACAACAGTCACAGCCAACAGACAGGTGTAGACAAACATAAACAAATGCTGTGCTATGGCCTCTGAATGAGGCCTATGGGTAACCTCCCCCCACAGGCCTACACAGACAGACTACAGCAGGCCAGGCAGTGGGATGTCAGTTGTGAAGGCTAGGAAGTCAGACACTAATATGTAGGTAATTAAAAGCTAAGATCTGTAGTGCACTAATATGCCTCTGAAATGGAGTACCCAACATGCCAGTACAGTCCTAGAAAATGTGTACAAGTGTCAGGTGTGCCCCCCATCCTACATAGGCATATAGTAACAGTCAGGTGTGCCCCCCCCCAATTCTGTGTAGAAATGTAGAAATAGTCAGGTGTGCCCTCCTCCCCATCCTACATATAAATATAGTAACAGTCAGATGTGACCCCCCCCCAATCCTGTGTAGAAATGTAGAAATAGTAAGGTGTGCCCTCCCCCCATCCTACATAGAAATATAGTAACAGTCAGGTGTGCCCCCGAATCCTATGTAGAAATGTAGAAACCGCCAGGTGTGCGCTCCCTGCTATGCAGAAATGTAGTAACAGTCAATGCCAAATGATCGATGGATACGCTGCAGAGACCCCATGCTACCTGTCGGTGTACAATACAAAGGTCAGTACTGCAATAAAAACTACCTGGACTTGACCCACACATGCAATACAGATGGCCATACTGGGCTTGCTCATTCACTTAGAGAAATGAAGGCAATGTAAATCAACAGTATATTGAAAGGTCATACTGGGCATGCTCACACACTTAAACACATGAAGGCCATGTCTGCAAACACCAGTGGACCAGACATATCTAGAAGTTGCAGTTGTTAGTGCAGACACTCGTCAGTATGCACCACTCATGCCTTGCACACACAGTGGATAGGAATGCAGACATATATGTAAGGACAACACACTACAATAAGCCAAAGGTAGATGGACATAGATGTGTGGAAGAGGGTGAATGTGACAAGGAGCCATCCAGGCCTGTCCCACCCAGCACACAGCCAAAGGGCCCCAAACACATAAGGTGCAGATGTCACTCACTACAGATATAGCCACCAGTATCTGTCAGCATTACAGACTATGTGGTGCACGTGCCAGCTGTGCAACATGACTGTACAAGGAAGTAGTCATCTAGCAACTGTATACACGTACCTGTGAAATATGACCCTGTGTGTGGCTGCACGTGGCGTGTCAACCCGTAGATGAATGGGCACACACATTGCCCTCTCCATAGCCCCACTATGATAAGCCTGCTGAGGTCATCCAATGTGAAATACACCTTTGGGAGAGTTGTAGCCTAGTATTCTCCGTGGTGCATCCCATAACTGTGTACTGTTGTAGTGTGATAAGGCATTTGAATCCCAGACTTGGCAACTGTGTGTTTGTGTGCATGTCTGTCTGACTGTGTAGAGTGCAATGCTTTTTTAGGGTAGTCACACTCTCAACAATTTAAATGCTCAACCTTGGCATGGCTGCTGATGTCATCCACCTAGAAATACAGCTCTGGGAAGATTGTAGTCCAGTAATCTCTATAGGACTCCCTGTAGCTGTGTACTGCTGTCATGTGATAAAGTAGTTAGGTAGGTGTTCTAATCCCATACATGTGTCTGTCTGACTCTGTCTGTGTAGAGAGCAATGCTTTTTAGGGTACTCACACTGCCTACAAGTCAGATACTCAACTTTGGCAATGCTGCTGATGTCATCCTCCTATAAATACACCTCTGGGAAGCTGTAGCCCAGTAATCTCCATGGAGCATCCTGTAACTGCATACCACTGTAGTGTGATAAACTAGTTAGTTAGGAGTACTATTCCCAGACATGGCAAGTGTGTGTGTGTGTGTGTGTGTGTGTGTGTGTGTGTGTGTGTGTGTGTGTGCGTCTGTGTAGAGAGGAATGCTTTTTAGGCTAGTCACACTACCTACAATTCAAATGCTCAACCTTTGCAAGGCTGCTGATGTAATCCACCTAATACACCTCTCGGAAGCTGTAGCCCAGTAATCTCCATAGCACGTCCTGTAACTGCATACTGCTGTGTGATAAACTAGTTAGGTAGGAGTACTATTCCAAGACATGGCAACTGTTTGCATGTGTGTCTGTCTGTCTGTGAGAGCAATGCTTTTTAGGCTAGTCACACTCCCTACAATTCAAATGGTCAACCTTTGCAAGGCTGCTGTCATCCACCTAGTAATACACCTCTGGAAGATGTAGCCCAGTAATCTCTGTAGTGCATCCTGTAACTGCGTACCAATGTAGTGTGATAAACTAGTTAGGTAGGAGTTCTATTCCCAGACATGGCAAGTGTGGATGTATGTGTGTGTGTGTGTGTGTGTGTGTGTGTGTGTGTGTGTGTGTGTGTGTGTGTGTGTGTGTGTGTGTGTTTTCCTTTGTCAGTGTAGGGAGCAATGCTTTTGAGTCTATTCACAGACACTACAACCTTCAATGGTCCACTTTGACAAGTGTGCCGATGTCATCAACTGTGAAATACACCTTTGGCGAAGGGATAGGCCACTAATCTCTGTGGTGAGTGCCATAACTATGTACTGCTGTAGTGTGATAAACTAGTTAAATAAGAGTTCTAACACCTGTGTGTGTGTGTGTGTGTGTGTGTGTGTGTGTGTGTGTGTGTGTGTGTGTGTGTGTGTGTGTGTGCGTGTGTGTGTGTGTCTGTGTAGAAGGCAATGCTTTTTAGGGTAGGCACACCCCCTACAATTTAAATGCTCTACCTTGGTAAGGCTGCTGATGTCATCCACCCCAAAATACACCTCTGAGAAGGTTATAGCCCAGTAATCTCCATAGTGCATGCCATAACTGCGTACTGCTGTAGTGTGATTCAGAACTCTCGTAGGGTTCTATACCCACCCATGGCAGCTCTGCATGTTTTGTGTGTATTTCAATGTCTGTGTAGGGAGCTATACATTAGAGGCTAGTCACACTCAGTACATGTCAAATACCCTACTTTGGCAATCCTGCTGATGTCAGCCAATGTGATATACACCTTTGAGGAAGGAGTCCTCCAGCAATCCCCATGGTGTGTCCTATAACAGCTCCATGCTGTAGTGTGTTATAGATGTGTGTTAGGGGTTTTATACCCACACTTTAGTTGTGGATGTTTTGTGTGTGTTCCACTGTCTGTGTAGGGAGCAATGCATTTTAGGATGGTCACACTCAGTACATGTCAAATGCCCTGCTTTGGCAATCCTGCTGATGTCAGCCAATGTGATATACACCTTTAGGGAAACAGTACTGCAGTAATCACCGTGGTGCATATTATAACTATGTAGTGCTGTACTGTAATAAACTAGTTAGGTAGGGGTTCTACTCCCGGACATGACAGGTGAGTGTGTGTGTGTGTGTGTGTGTGTGTGTGTGTGTGTGTGTGTGTGTGTGTGTGTGTGTGTGTGTGTGTGAGTGTGTGTGTGTTTGTACCTTGTATCCTGTGTGGAGGTAGGTGTGCGTGTGTGACACCTGGGCCCAATGTGTAGCGGGTTTTGCAAATGTTTTATATGGTGGCCCTAGTACATATCACAATGTCCACTGTATAGGGATAACAGCTGTGAAATAGCTGAGAGGCTGGGGTGCATATCCATACCCATACATGTGACATCAAGGCCAGGAAATCACAGTTAGCTACTCCAGTATTACCCAGACCACACTCTCAACCCATGTCTCATACACACACACACATGCCAAGGCAACAGCCAATATGTGTGTAGTACACTGCATATTGATGACTGATAGTAACTGTGGTGTGAATGCAGTGGCCTACAGAGGGCATGGCACCCTGTCCATCAGTACGATAGGCACATAACTGCAGACAGTTCACCTTTAGTATGCTTCCCACTGGACACCTGCAAAAACTGTGGTACCATCAAATGTGATCCACAAAGGACATGCCATGCCTTACACACATGCCTTGTATGGACAGATGCCACTGACACCAGGGAATACCTGTAGCATGCTATCAATGTAGGTGCAGGGTCAGCCTGCTGTCCATTACCTGGTCCCACCACATGAGGGCGGGCCTGTCACATCTGGTGATAACATTCTGTGTAAACAACATGGGTCAGGCAAACCAGGTACACTTCCACATGCCACCGTACATGAATGTGGGATGTGTGCACATCCCAAACACCATCCATGTCATGGCGTATAGAACACATACATGGCAAGCATTGCACAGCACTGGCCATGCACAATAGTAACCCAGGTGACTGGATGGTGAATACTATACACACCTGTGTGGGCCATTCCAGACACTACACCCTTTAGCCACAATGCAGACCATTCTCATGTGGCCTGATGCCAAGGTATACCCCTCACCAAGTCTTGTACAGCCATCTGGCAATGTCAACCATTACACACCTGTGAAGCAATGCACACATGCACGCCGGTACTAGCACCCTGTGTCTGTGTGTGTGGTGTATGATGCTTCCGACCACATTTACACCCAGTACCACCCCCATTAGCATACTGAAGCATGCACTCTAATGTCAGACATCGTCACATACCCTTTGACCATAGAACCCCAGGATAACCCCTGTGGGCCAATTGATACCCATGCATTACTGTATTGTGGCAAAGTAACTGGTTAGGAAGTGTATTCATTACCCTGCCCAGTGTGGCAATGTGTATGAGTCACTTAGAGAGTATGGCTGTGTTGATGCCAACACCTGGTCATGTGGACAGGCTTGTGTGCCACACCTACTGTATCACAACAGTGTTGCAGATGTCCCTCACCAGCACATACACATCTGGATAGCTCACCAACATGTAAGCTATGTGGCACATGCAATAACTGTATACACATGTGACAGCTATGCATAGTCGGTCAGGTGTTTGAAACCTTGTACTGGTAGGTGTGTGACACAAACATGCTTAGGTTTTACTAAACCACACCTTCCCTGACATACTTTGTCAATGTCTGTTCCTCTCACACCCTCTCTGGTGGATGTGGGATGTACACTTGCTTTGCTAGGCAGAAGCTTGTGCTTTGTTAGTGATGGTCATGATCAGCTGATGGCCTCTGCACCAATTGCAGTCCTCCCCGAGCTGAGTGCATGTGGAATAGCTGTGGTAACATTCCCATAGCCAATTGCATGGAAACACACTCCAATATCTAGGAACATCATGTTGGTGTTGGCTCTTTACATCCACTGTGGCAGGAGCTAGATCTGTTGTTTGGGGAACAGCATCTCAGATGGATTGGGGATTTACCTCTAACAACATACACTGTGGAAACAGGGCAACACACAGGAGGGGGATGTGCCTAACCTGACTACACACTTTAAGTGCTGCTATACTGCATGTGGAGTAATGTTGGTTTAACTGTATGTGTGTGGATATGGCTGTCCTACATGTTGTAAGACCTGCCATGTCAGTTCTATGTTTATGAGGAATCTGCATCTGCAGGGTCATCTGCAGACTGGGCAGTGTGTTGTGTCCTTGGTGTCATGTGTTACCCACAGAGCACATATCTGTGAACTGCAGAAGGTATTCTGAAGATTGCAGTCTATAGATGGTGAAAGCCATGACAGTTACTGACTTCATATCCCTCATAGGACACATGTTGCAACAAACCCTGTTACGACAGTACATGTATGAGGTTATCACAGCAACATGTCTATATTGGCCCTGTGTATGCGCTTCCAGCCACAACTCTGACAACCTTTGTACATATGTTGTGCATTAGGAGGTGCATATGTGCTGTACTCCATCATTAGTGTCATCATATCTGATAGCAAGCCAGTGAGATATCAGACTGCTACATATGTTATGTACCATACGAGTAATATTTGACGACATTACCAGGACATTACGTGTTTTTTTGTACAGTAATGAGGTCTGTGTAACTATGGTGAATGTCAACAGTGTGTGTATTGTTAACATGTTCTTAAGCCTGTGTACAGACTGTGGTAGATGTCATTGTTATAGCTCCTGTCCTATCTGATGTTACATGCTGATCCACTGTATGTTACCATATTGGTTTATTTGTCTGTAGGGCCATACACACTCATGTCCCATACCACAGACAGACAGCAGACCACACCATGTAGCAGCCCCAGTAGGGTTAGTTTGTGAGTGGCACATATGAGGATGGTGTTGAACAGATAGTCCATATACTGTACTTTTATGCTAGCTTACTATATGGCTGTGACTGTGTTCACATTGGATGTGGTTATGCACCTTCACACAGGTGTATCTTACCCTGTGCTGTGACATGCCTGCTGAGCCTGCTATATATGCAGGTACATGTGTATTCCACCATAGGAGATGTTGGCCAGTGTTGAGCCAGTCTGCCTGTAGCCTGCACAGTGCATTGTTACATGTCTACCAACTTAGTGTACCTATCCAGTGAGATGTCATGTGGAGATACTTGCTGGATGTACTGCTGCCGGGTCTCCTTTAACAGTTATGTATGTCAGACATAGGAGTGGGATGCTGTAAAGATGTATGCCAATATCTAGTGGGTAGTATGTGGCCATGGCACCCCTGTACCAGCGGTTATTATGTGTCAGGCCAGACAGAGGTGTGTGAATGCATAACCTATGGTGGCATATGTATACCAGTCATTATATGTTATTCCCATCTACATAGCTGTTAACATACATATTGTCATGCACAGTACACATGTTTAGCACTAAGGGTTTCTGTGTATACCTCTGGACTGTAAAGAGTGTTTCAGAATGTCCACATCTGTTCTTCAGTCCACGGGGACATTACGTGCTAGGAGTGGTACTTTACTAGGATGTCCTTAGGATGTCTGTCAGTAGCCAATGGCACACATGCGGAAAGCAGATGTGACCTCCCACACACACCAAGTCTGTGAAGCCAATCCCAATTACAGTAGCAATAGTCTACCAATATACCTGCTATACATACCTAACATCCACTTGCACTACGACGTTGGGACTATATGGGCTGGAGTAGGTCTTCACTCCATGACCGTGAGAGTATCTGTACATATAATCATCCAGATATATATATATATATATATATATATATATATATATATATATATATCTATATGTATGTATGCACATGTAGTCATAGATATCTATATATACACCAACATAACTAGGCATATCTGTACACATAGGATGTGCATACATATATAGCTATATACACATATATCTATATGTACATATATGTATACCTATATATACACATATGTATGGATACATATATGTATAGATATATATATACATATGTACATACGAAGAGGTGTACACATGGCCATATATATGTAGCATTATACAGATGTGTTTATGGACATATGTATGTGTATACCTGTGTATGTACATGTAGACATCTATACACCTATATGTATACAACCATATATCTGTCATGAGTAAACACCATGGTTGCATATACCCTCTCACATGTATCTCACTGTATGTATCTGCTATGTGTATATTATGATAAAACAACATATGAGATGCAACAGTCATATTAATGACAAGGGCTATACAATCTAGGATGTAAAGGCAAGTGTTCAATACCACTCAATCTGGGTAATGACAGCTATATTGGTAACAAGACAGCTGTCCCCACAGTGGTCATGGCATAGTGGTCATGTGTTGTGACTTCAGCGTAAAGGTCCCTGTGTTCATGACCTGCAAGGGCTGCTCATTTTGTTGCTGGGCAGAACAAAGTATGTTGGATACAGAGTGGTTAAGGCAGTGTTTGTGCAATGTAGGAACACACATCAGTATCACGATATTGCTAGGTAGGGGTCTAGTCCCAGTGTGGGCAAGTAACAGTGTGTGTGTATGTGGATGTGTCTACATCAGGTTGCAGGGTATACATGCCTCAGTGGGCCATCCGTCCATGTGGCACAGGCAATACCCAGTATAGTAACCTGGGAAATGTGTTTGACTGTACCCCAGATATGTCACTGCCATGGTGTGAGCACAGTGACATACCCTGTTGTGCAATATGACTGCAGACCATCCTCATGCTGACACATATACACCTACAACACAATTGCATATCAGTTTAGAGACCAGAACCAAGTAGTGTTACTAATAGCTAGAAGGCATCATTGCTGTATGGCTACACTACTTGCCAAATATGCCTCACACTCTACACCTTACAACATGTTACACTGCAGGACTGTGGTACACTGGTGTACAGTCGCTGTGTGCATCAGAACCATATCAGTCTGTCCTTGTATCAATGGTATGGATGACATGGATGGGGCACAGGTATCATCGTATGCACAGGGCATCCTCATGCTGACACATGTACACCTACAACACAATTGCATATCAGCTTAGAGACCACAAACAAACAGTGTTACTAACAGCTAGAATACATCATTGCTGGACAGCTACACTACCTGCCAAATATGCCTCACACTCTACACCCTACAACATGTTACACTGCAGGACTGTGATAAACTGGTGTACAGTCACTGTGTGCATCAGAACCATATCAGCCTGTCCCTGTATCGATGATATGGATGACATGGATGGGGCACAGGTATCATCGTATGCACAGGGCATCCTCATGCTGACACATGTACACCTACAACACAACTGCATATCAGTTTAGAGACCACAACCAAGCAGTGCTACTAACAGTTAGAATACATCATTGCTGGACGACTACACTACCTGCCAAATATGCCTCACACTCTACACCCTACAATATGTTACACTGCAGGACTGTGGTAAACTAGTGTACAGTCACCTTGTGCATCAGAACCATATCAGCCTGTCCCTGCATCCATGGCATGGATGACAGGGATGGGGCACAGGTATCATCATATGCACACGGTGTGGTGTTGGTCTGCCAGAGGCCGAGGGTGGGCCATATATTTGACACCATGTGTGTGGATGAGGGGTGTACTCTGGGGAGATGGCTGAGGTGATTTGGTGTGTGTAGGTATGAGGTTGCCCTAGGTGTGTTTGCATAGTGTGTGGGTATGCATGCACACAGTTCTGCCTTGTGGCTGCCCCACATAGGTGTTTATGGACATCTGCAGACCATATCTGGCAGGGTGTGCAGTTCACTGCCTCCGGCCACAGACACGTGGACTGTGCCTGCCAGGGGTTCTGTGGGCATGTGCAGGTACAGACCTTGAAGTGCTACTCTCACCTGCTGATGACATTTATCCACTGGTACCACATCCCTCCTGCGACTGGCCAGGACCACATGCATGTGGTCTGTTGTGGTGTGGTATGGACAGCACACCCCTGCACTGCCGGGGCTGTTACTGCCACTACGGGAGCCCCTTGGTGTCCTAGCATGCCCATGTTGAATGCCAGCTGTTGGTATTGCTGGCCCACGTCCACGTGGGCATTGACTCATCCCCACCACATGTTGAAGCAAGGACAAACTACGGCTAATGAGGACCATCATCTCATCATGCCATCTATCTACTTGCTCAGTAGAAGCACGGATGGCAGCTGCCACTTCACGGAGGTTGTCACCTACAGATGTGAGTGCAGCCCTCTGCAGCCTAAGGCCCTGTCTGTTGTAATGCTCAATACCTGTTTGCAGCACCATTACAGTCTGGAGCATGCTTCTGCTGGTTACAGCTATGTTGCCTATGCCAGGGGCATGATGCCCAGCGGCCCTACCACGAGCACCCTGGGACATCCACCTACATGGCAGCCTGCCAGACATCCAGCTATGCCTGCTGTGATTGGACACAGTAGCATGGTTACCACACTTTCCTGTGCACTGCCACTGAATGCCAGCTGTCCCTCTGCTATGGCCACTGGTGCTAAGGTGTGTATAGGCACTGTAACTGTGTGTGGGGGTGGGATGGCTAAAAGGAGGATGTCAAATGTTGGTGCAGTGTGATCCCCTGATAACCCCACCTGTGCCTCATCATCATCATCATCATCATCATCATCATCATCATCATCATCGGTGTCTGTATGGACACCTACATCAGATTGAGTGCATGAGGGACCCTGACCCACCTCGCCACCTGTGGGGGAAAACAATAACTTCACTTTAAAACCTGTACAGCATTGCTTAACAGTATACACACACACACACACATGCAAGCGCGCGCGCGTGCACACACACACACACACACACACACACACACACACACACACACACACACACACACACACACACACACACACACAAACACACACACACATCTCCGTACTACCTACCTGTCCATGGCTTTACAGACAGTCCCATGTATATGTCCATTTGTTACCCCATCCTGCATCACATTTGTTAACATAAACACATTGCTACCACTCATTGACATCACAGTCTTCTAAATGTCCACACAGGCGGGCACAATGCAAGGCCTGTTGCTACATTACCTGCCTGACCTGTGTGTAGTTGAGTAACATGGCCTCAATACTGTCATTTGGTATGCACCCTCTGTATGGCTGGAATGATGTGCATGGCCCCTATATATGTGGGCTACTATGTTGTACCCATAATAGCTCCCACTGGTGTGTCATGTGTATGTAATGCTCAGTACATGCTGGATATACTGCTATGTCAGCCCATCATGTGTCAGCTGTAACATGTGGATACACTCCCTGCTGTTTGCTATTACTTCCCCAATGGATCTGTAGAGCTGCATACATAAGCTGTAGGTGACCTCTCCACTGACAGCAATATTAAGTGTGTAGCTGGGGTCTACCTTCCCTTTGGATGCCTGATCCAAGCTACAGGCCATATTATACTATTTGCTGTCCTGTGCGTACATGACAGGTATTCCTGTTGTGCAGTGTGGCCCTCCATGTCCATGTACTGCACGGTCCCAAAGGGGGGTACAGCCATATCAACACCCCACAATCACACATGTGCATACATGGCCACACACACAAATACACACATGCACACACACATCATAAATTCATCTACCTCCCACCACCTCACCAGAGTGATCCTGCAGGCAAACTAACTAACCATCAGGATGTACACACACACACACACACACACACACATACAGGTGAGGTTGCACAATGATCATACACACAGTCCTCTAATTACCCATCTGCCAACATGCAGAAAATATGGTACAGAACAGCATGCATTTCAACTATACTCACGCCATGCTAGCAGTGGTATACATGTGTGTGATGCATGTGCTGTGACAAGGTGATGCCCCTTCCCCTGGATACCTCTGCACCTATGTACACATTATTGCTGTGCACCTGTTCTGCACCCTGCCATGTACTGTGCACCACAACTCACAGGTGTCCAACCCATTGTAGAATGTGTAGTACCATGTCAATTATGCAAGCTGTACATCTCACAGCCCCTATGTGTTCAGCAACACATACCTGGGATGATATGCAGACTGTTGTCATTGGTGAATGCCTGATGCCTGATTTACAGCTGTCATCATCAACAGACTATGTATGGCCACTGCAGAAATTCTTACAGCGACAACCATCAGAGCATACAGTGGCTATGGGGGAGTGTACACACCTTTATTGCTTTTACACACACATCCGTGATCTGCCATGGGACCACAGCACTGCAGACCTTAGCTGTACACATGCCCAGTATGATATGTCCTGTACTTTCACATGAAGTGTCTACAGATTGTGTTAGGTGTGCAGCTGCTGACCGCAATGCATACACACCATGTGGGGATATGTTTGCACACCCTTATCATAGGTTCATAGGTTCATACTAGGCTATCTGCCCAAGGGCATTTATAAGCCTAGCCCATAGTTATGTGGCTTTCGCCACCCCTTTAGTTTGAATAAAAACTATGTCTATCATTTTGCTGTGCCTCTGTCAAGCAGTGACACTGAAGTAATCCCTGGGGTATATCTGTGATCTCCCATCCATTGGTCAAGATTCCTCTTGAACAAGGCCAGCGAGGTGCTCTGCCTCACATGTACCGGGATTTTGTTCCACAGCATAGGGAGTCTCTGGGTGATGAATCTGTCCCTCCAGCACATTCTATTTATAACCGTGTCAAGGTTTAAGTCTCCCGCCCTTGTGGTTCTGAGGGATCTAGATTTTTTGAGGTGAAGCATATTCATCAAATCTGGGTTTGACATGGCCTTATATGTCAGGCACAGGTCACCTCTGAGCAAGCGGTATGAGACTGAATAGAGCTGGAGTTCTTTCAGTCGGGCAGCATAAGACATATTTTGAGACCCTTTATCCTTTTGGTGAGGAACTTTTGGGCCTTTCAAGCTGCAGCAGGTGTCTGGTCAGATACATTCGAGCGGGCATTGTACTCAATCATAGGTCTAATGAGTGATGAGTACAGGGGACGATGACCTCCCTTGATCTAGATGTGAATCCCTTCATGATCAGGTGGGCGATATAGAAGGTTTTCCTAACTACTTTAGCAACATGAGTGTCAAATGAAAGGCTACTGTCAACCTGGGTCCCCAGATCCCTGATGACTTTTCTGTGCTCAGTGGATTGCCACCTATATGGTAGCTAGGGGTAACCTTGTTTTTCGAAGGGTATGACTATGCATTTTTTGGCATTTAACTTCAGGCCATGGCTCTGGCACCAGTTATCTGTTTCTGTGAGGCCCTTCTGGAGGATATCTGTGTCAGATGTGTTTTCGACTATGGCCCAGTTTGCAGTCATCTGCAAACTTTGTCAGCCATAACCCTCCTGTGTTTGCTTGTACTTCAGAAAAGTAGTTGCCGAACAAGAGTGGACCCAGGACTGAGCCCTGTGGGACACCACTTGTGACAGGCTTTGAGTCTGACATGGCTCCAGCAACTCTGACCCTGTGGGTTCTGTCACTTAGCCAGTTTGCAACCATCTTGTGATGTATGGGTTTACATTCAAGCTGATGAGTTTTTCGATGATACCTGAGTGGGGTATTGTGTCGAAGGCCTTTGCCAGGTCGAGGTAGGCTGTATGGACTGCCTTTCCCTCATCAATGGCCTTGGTGACTGTCTCAAAAAAGTCAACCAAGTTTAAGAGGCAGGATCTGCCTTTGACAAAGCCAAACTGGGTTGGATCCAAAGTCTGCAAGTTCCCTATGTCTTTATTTATGAGTTCCATTATGATCCTCTCCATGGCTTTGCAGATAAGGCTTGTCAAGCTAATGGGGCGGTAATTTTCAGGGTCTGTGGAGGCACCGCCCTTATGAAGTGGGACCACAGTCACCGTGCGCCACTCCTTGGGTACGTATCCTGAGGTGAGGCTAAGATTAAACAGCTGTCCTAACTGTGGGTTTAATTCCTCATTGAGTTCGTGAAGCACACAGCCGGGGACACCATCCGGTCCCATGGATGCTGTGTTTTTTGCCTTAGTGAGGGCAGTTCTCACCTGGGCGTTGGAGATGTTTGGGGGGCTACAATCCTCTGGAATAGATATCTCTCCTTTTGGAGGGATGACGGTTTATCACATCTCTTGTTGTGTGTACTACAGCAGTCACTGCTCATGGCAGGGGTTTACCAGAGTGAGCCTTCTGCAATTGCCAGTGTATGTTCAGCCTACTCTACACATGTCCCCCTATTCTGCATGATTGCAAGGTCTACTCATGTGCACATCCTATGGTGTTCACACAATGCCGTCACTATAGCAGTGTGGGTAGGGTTATGGCTGCCACAGGTCCTGGACCTGACTATATGCAGATAGAGCCATCCTACCATCCTTAGGATTCCTGATGCAGTGCACTGGTGTTTCATGCTGAGACCCCCCCCCCTCAACATTTTTGCAGATGCATGACAGGTAAGCCCTACACATATGTTTCATACACTGCACACCGAATGTTGCAGCTTAGACCCAGCTGATAATGTGGACTACTATAATGCCGTATGCCATAGTGTATCTCAGCAGCAGTTGGCATTGCCCTACAGGTATGTACACTGGTGTGGCACTGTATATGGGTGTTATCCAGAACATGTCACTACTGTAAGCCATGTCTACCAACAGTATGTTACCCCCTGTGGACACATTCCACAATGACAGGATGTTAGTTGTCATACAGGTGTGTGACATACCCTTTCAATACCCTATAATGTTCGCCCATGTGAGACCATGCATTTCACAGCAACAATACATGCACATGTACAGCATGCATCCAGGGTAGGTGTGTTAGATGTGTGCATGGAATATAACATCACCATTACATGTCCGGTGTGTTGGCATGCATCTACATAAGACATACTCAACAGCTTCAGGCTGCTGCCTTGCTGTTACCCTGGAGGGACCTACATAAGTGGGTGAGAGATGCAGTGTCAGTGGCCACATCTGTGGCACTGCTATAGGCTGGGTGCAGTACTACCATACATCAACCATAAATTCACACAGTACTACCACATCTGGACATCTGTTTATCACTACAATGCAGCAACACAATATTTGTATGACATATCAGATATGCATGATCTACCTATACCACTGTGGATATTTACACAACAGTGGTCTACTGATGTCCCCTGTGTCCTTACCTGCACTCTCCTCGACTAGTGTGTGGGTGACACCCTCCTCCACTAAGGGGTCCAGTGGTTGATGGTGTTCCAGACGGGCAGGTGCCACAAGGCTAGCCAGGAGCTCCTCCACACGTGTCAGGAGGGAATGGATGGCATGCCCCCCCATGGCAAGGTGATACCCCTGGATTGCGGCAGCATGCTGATGAGCATTGTGAAGCAGGTCACTGCAATGATGTTGGACCTGCTCATAACTGCAGTTATGTGGGACGACATCATTGATCCTGTGGACGAGATCGTTCCCCAGGGCGGTCCACTCCTGCTGGTCATGTGCAGTTCTGCCAAATAGGACCTGGTGGTGCTGAACCAGGTGGTTTATGATGACCTCCTCCGTTGAATACACCGGCAGCCTGATGTGTGCCATCTTGCCTGAAAAACATGAGGATGGGAACAGGCCTGAGCGACTCATATGGCAAGGTTACCACAGGTCATAATACACATCTCTGTCACCCCCCACCATATCAGCTTCAACAGACTATACACGCAATTCATTAGGTATGGCTACAGCTTAACTACCCTTTGGACAGATTGTACCACACCTTCTGCTATGTGATTGTAGCCATGTCCCCTGTGTGGACACTAACATTGCTGGCCTGTTACAGACTATTCACTTGCATGCCATTGTCAGGGCCACTATGGTTACATATATGCCAGTGGTATGGCTGCTCTGAGATTGCTGCACATCTGACAGTCTGTTTTATGGGGGGGGGGGTTCTATGCATGCTGTTGAACATGTACCGGGATTGTGTAGACTATTACTACCAACATATGTACTATGACAGTGAAACAATAACACGTATATGTTCCATTGGCCAGCTGATCCACCTGTCCACACCCATCTGACCAGGATACCTGGCCACATCACATTTGTGTGCCAACCTGTGGCCTCCTCGTGTACTATTACAGCAATACCATCAGGTGGAACCACCCAGGGTATGCTGGCCCACCCCCCCTCAAGGCACACACCAATATGTTCCTTTCGCATGAGCTCAGGTCTAAGGTCTGTTCCATACCAGGCTCCACAAACATATGAGGGATGTGCTACATCAGTCTGAGGCACCCAGTACACATTCACATGGCCAACATGCTCCTCCTGCTCAGCCGCCAGACCTGGCACATTCAGGACCTGGACTGCTGTTGTGAGTGGCATTTGGTGGGAACCTTGTTCCCATTGTTCCTATATTGTGGACCATGGGGCATCCACATCATGGACCACACACACTATCCACTGTGTTTACCCACCACGTGTCACATACCACCCCTGTAGGCTGTCCTCTAAATCTACCAATCCTGTCCACCTCCAAGTGTATATCTGCCATACTTCCCCATATTCCCATTGCATACTTCTTAGGCGGGGGCATTGTCATGCTAGGACAGGACTAACATGTGACATACCAGTCCATGGTGCACACACTGTCAGCTGTAGATTTCTGTGTGTGTATTGCTATGTGTGCTGCTGCCTCACGCATAGCACACATAACTGTGGTAGTGATAAAGGGACATGTCTTTCCATCCATATCTGTTTGTGTGTATGTGTGTTTGTACAGATGTAGACATTTTCATATCGGTATTTATCTATATGTGTGTAGATATATGTGACTTCATATATATGTGCACATATATATGTCTACACACGGGTATATGTATATTTATGGACATACACGCTGATATATATTTATCCTTAGATATTATATCTGTGACATATGTACACATATGCATACCTATATGTGGGTTACATTCAGACATCAGCTCCACAATTTCACGACACCTCCCTGCACAGCTGCACTGTTCTGCCTTGCTACAACACAGACAGGTGCCACATATGGACATGACCTGACATTGGTGGGGTATATGTGGGACCTATTTGCAGGTAACTATATTACACACCTATGGCATTCTGCCATACTACATTACAGATTCACCTGGGTATCCTGCCAGTGGTGGTCCATTGCTCGCACATGTCCATCATACTGGCATTATGTCCACCACTGTCTATTGGCCACATCATATGCATAATCCCCATTACACAACACACACTATGATGGCTTACATCTTGTTTGTCAGTGCTGACCTGCATAGTTAACAGCTATGGCCCTCTACCCCCAGGGACAAACACTATTGTCCATAGCAGTTGTTCAGTTGACCATCATCACAACAACACCTACTGGCACATATAACACATTCCACATCATCTATCACACTACTATGGACCAGGTAATACATTCTAATACATGTACATATACTTCACATACCTGTTGTGGGAAGTATGTATTAAAGACTGGCAGCTGCGTAGATGGCTGTGTTTTCAGCTGTAAATGTTCTGTGAGTTTTCTTTTTTCCCGTTTTTTTTTTTTTCTTGCTTGCTTTCGCCTGTGAATGGATTGAGCTGTTTGGGGTAGATCGCAGCCTGGCTTTAGTAGGTGATGCACTTGACCAGGTGATGGCCTCTGCATCAATCAGTGTCCTACACTTACTAACTGCATGCAGCTTGCTGTGTAGTACTTCCAATTACCACTGTCATGGCAACCAGCTACTATAAATCCCTACATCATATGGGCGTGATCCTTTACCTTGCCTGTGTGATGGATATCCTTCCTGTGTGTGGGCATCAGTGTTACAGACAGCAAATAGCAGGACCTCTTCCAGGGGAACCGGCACACTTAGGCTAGCTACATATTTGTAAGAGGTTCCAGAACTACAGACAGAGTGTGAGTAGAGTTGTGCTATGCATTCTATAGTACTGGTGTTATGGGGTTTGTACTAGTTTACCTTGGAATGCAGTCTGTCTGCATAGCTCTCAACTGTGGGCCTATCCTGTTGGTGGCCATAGGTGTGCCTATCATATTTTGTCTGTTCACCACACAGGTCCTCTGTCAGATATGTCACTGGCAGTGTGTGTGTGTTGAGTGCTATCAGTACATGGCTACATCAGTTTATGTTTCTAATCTCAATTCCCTGGCTAAGGGTATGTTGCAGACTATCCTGTAACACCAGCATCTTGCTTAGTGTATGGTAACAGTTTCCCACATATGGGCCTGTGTTCCAGCCTCTGTCCTCCACCTACATACCAAGCTTTGCACATATGACATGCTGTCAGGAGTTGTTCTGTAGTGAGCTGTGTGTATATCACACTGCCATTGCTGCCTTCAGTCCACTGCTGTTGTATCCTCCACACGTACAGTACTGCTGAGGCCATATATGTGTGGGCTACACCAAAACAATACATGTGTGCCCTTATGCACTCCAGAGGCCAGTGTATGTAACAGTGGTATATGGGCCTGTAGTACTGAGTCTGGGGGGATGCACCATAACTGACCTAGGCTGTTACAAAATGAGGGGGTATCAGGGGTGAGCTGCCTTAAGGTATCTGCATGTACAGTACCATATACTTCACCTATATTTACATGATTCACATATATTGGGTTAATGCAGGCCTAATGCCTCCTGCCATACAAGACTGTTCTGTTTGTCAGTGTGCTTGTGATGGTGTCAGTTATTCCTTGTTATGTAACAGTTACATCCCATTTGGTCAACTGAAGTCTTCAACACCTAGTGAATTTGTACAGAGTGTAGATGGAGGCTGCAGAACTATACACCTGTATTACATCTGTTTAGTCCACCTATGTCTGAGCCTTGCCTTGTTCATCTTTCATGACACGTGTAGAAATCGGAATGACTCACGATTTTTGGTTCGTCCCACCAGGGACAGACCTGTTTTTGTGTCAAGATTAGACTTAGCTGGTCTACACTGTTTCTCCAACTGGTAGCATCCTGCCAGAGTTCGAGAAGCAGCGGTTTGCTCACACACCTGCCCAGCCACATCTCCCGGTTCCGCGGAACCAACGTCCCAGGTTTGACATTCTGCTGTATGTGTATCTGCCATGGCTTAGTTTTAACTCACTTTGACTATAGTGTGCTGGGTCCAGGGTTTGCAACTTGGGAGTGCAGATTATTTTGTTGCTGGGCAGGACGAGAGCTGTTGGATACAGAGTGACTGAGGCACTTTTAAGCAATTGTAAGCGGGTTTGCACTGGTTTGCACGAGGGTAAGCAATGCTAACCTCCGGTTACACTTTCTTACACTCAGCTTCTACATTGCTTAACCAGTGTAGGCATTGCTTACCATTGTGCAAACAGGCTTAAATCCACTTACTGCTGCTTAAAAGTGCTTACTCCTACTTACACCCACGCTAATTTCTTTAAAAGAAAAGAAAAAAGGGTTGATAGGAAAGTGGTGACAAAGGGGCACAAAGAGGGTAAGACAGTAGGGAAAATAGCCAAGGATGTGCAGGAAGGCTGAAGGGAAGGTCCATAGCTGGCCATTTCTTTTATGGCAACAGATGTGCATATACACTGAATTTGGAGGTAGATTTGGACACTCAAACCCCCTGGGTGGAGGTGAGGACAACAATAATAAGTTGTGATGCCAATTAGAATGGATTATATGCCTACAGTAGGGTGCTGCAACCATGTGTTATTTAGTGGTGTTTAGTGGGTTTTGCAACAACAAAATTGGTTATAACATGCTTTGCCGTGTAAAATAGACTGTGCTGCAGTGGGACTCGAACCGGGAATACCTGCTCATTAGGCAAATGCTCTGCCCAATTCACACTATTGCTTACATCCATGAGGCGGTCCGATTAGAACCACTCCATCCAACACCAACACACCTCGACCCATAATTTCATACCCATCCCCCCTGCTCCTCCTCCTCAGCAATCATCCTTTCTTTGGGTGCAGGTCAGGTCTTACCACACAACGACACACTGATCACTCTCCACTTCTCGGGACCCATCACATATGTTGTCTTGACCCATGGATCATCAGGCTTTCCCAACCTTGTAGTACGAGAACATATGTGCCCTGCCTTGACGACTCTGTGTAATGATGGGAATCTGAAAATGCTATAATTTTTGTGTTGTCCCACAAAGGACGTTCTTGTCTTTGTTTCTAGATTAGACTTAGCGGGTCCTCAATGTTTCTCCCACTGGTAGTATCCTGCCTGTGGTTTGGGAAGCAGTGGTTTGCTTACTTTGTGTGTTTGTATGTTTCACCTGCTTGGCTGGGGGGGTATTGATACATGTAACACGTATGTCGATTGAGACCCCTCACCCCCATTGGCAGTGCCTGTGGTCATATATGTCATTCTTATGTGCTGTATCATATCATAAATATATATCTGTGTATACACACACAATGTCACAATGTATATGTATACATATATATCTATATCTATCTATATATATATATATATATATATATATATATGTGTGTGTGTGTGTGTGTGTGTGTGTGTGTGTGTGTGTGTGTATATATATATATATATATATATATATATATATATATATATATATATATACACACACACACACACACACACATATATATATATATATATATATATATATATATATATATAGATATATATATATATAGATATATATATATATAGATATAATGACATATAGATGTATTGATGTCTGCATATGTATATATATGTGGATATTTATATATATGTATGTCTATGTCTATATCATCATCATCTTCTTTCGGCTGTTCCTGTTAGGGGTCGCCACAGCGGATTATCTGTTTCCATTTCTTCCTGTCTTCTGCATCTT
This sequence comes from Protopterus annectens, assembly GCF_019279795.1. Taxonomy (NCBI): domain Eukaryota; kingdom Metazoa; phylum Chordata; order Ceratodontiformes; family Protopteridae; genus Protopterus; species Protopterus annectens. The sequence continues at coordinate 95,390,403 of NC_056740.1, forward strand.
GCTCTGTCACACTAACCGCCTGCATGTCCTCTCTCACCACATCCATAAACCTTATCTTAGGCCTTCCTCTTTTTCTGTTACCTGGTAGCTTTTTCCAAATATACTCAGCATCCCTCTTCAGCACATGTCCAAACCAACATAATCTTGCCTCTCTGGCTTTGTCTCCAAACCTTCCAACCTGGGCTGAACCTCTAATATACGTATTCCTAATCCTGTCCACCCTCGTCACACCCAGTGCAAATCTTAGCATCTTTAACTCTGCCACATCAAGCTCAAACTCCTGCCTTTTTCACCAATGCCACTGTCTCCAACCCATATAACATAGCTGGTCTCACTACCCTCTTGTAGACCTTCCCTTTCACTCTTACTAGTACTCGTCTGTCACAAATCACTCTTGACACTCTTCTCCACCCACTCCATCCTGCCTGTACTCTCTTCTTCACCTCTCTTCCACACTCACCGTTACTCTGAACTATTGATCCTAAGTATTTAAACTCATCCACCTTCGCCACCTCTACTCCTTGCATCCTCACCATTCCTCTATCCTCCCTCTCATTCACATACATATATTCTGTCTTAGACCTGCTGACCTTCATTCCTCTTCTCTCTAGAGCATATCTCCATCTCTCCAGGGTCTCCCCACCTGTTCCCTACTCTCACTACAGATTGCAATGTCATCTGTAAACATCATAGTCCACGGGGACTCCTGTCTGATCTTGTCTGTCAACCTGTCCATCACCATTGCAAATAAGAAAGGGCTCAGAGCTGATCCTTGATGTAACCCCACCTCCACTTTAAATGCATCCGTCACTCCCACCTCAGACCTCACCGCTGTCACACTACCCTTGTACATATCCTGTACCACTCTTACATACCTCTCTGACACTCCTGACTTCCTCATACAATACCACAACTCCTCTCTAGGCACCCTGTCATATGCTTTCTCTAAGTCTACAAAAACACAATGCAACTCCTTCTGACCTTCTCTGTACTTCTCCATCAACACTCTCAGAGCAAACATTGCATCTGTAGTGCTCTTTCCCAGCATGATACCATAGTGCTGATTACTAATCATCATGTGACTTCTTAACCTAGCTTCCATTACTCTTTCCCATAACTTCATGCTGTGACTGATCAATTTAATCCCTCTGTAGTTACTACAGCTATATGTCTATATATATATCTATATATCTATATATATATATATATATATATATATATATGTAATACAGAGAGGGAGAGGTATATATCTATTTAGTTTTATGTATATATATATATATATATATATATATATATATACACACACACACACACACACACACACACACACACACACACACACACACACACACACACACACACATCTACATATTTAGCTACATGTCTTGTAATATTGAATGGTATTGCTGGATGCTATGTTTGTGGAAACGTCAGGGTTATGTATATCTGTGGTGGCTTAATGGTAAATCACATAGGCTCTTGTGTGCAGGCTCCTAGGTTCAAGCTTTGCAGGGGCTGTTTAATTTTTTGCTGGCCAGAATGAGGCTCGTTGGATACGGAGTGGTTGAAGCACCTTCACGCAGTTGTCATTGAGTTTGCACAATGGTAAGCACTGCTATCTTCCGTTGACATCCACTTACACGTGGTTAGCCTCACTATTGCTTACTCTGTGTAAGCACTGTTTACCATTCTGCAAACAGACTTGCACCTGCTTACTCGTGCTTATTTATCCTAACTACTGCTATATTTTAGACAGTAATAGCCTACTGGTTCTTGGGGAGGTGGTGAATTTGGCAAGTCTATGGGGTTATCATTCATTACACAGCTTACTACTCCATTTCACACATATGTTATTTATTAGGTTATACAACTAAATATATTGATCATAACAGTGATTTGACATGGAAGTGGAATGTAATTCAGTGGGACTCAAACCAGGATTGACTGTTCGTGAGGTGAACACTCTGCCCACTACAATATTGCTGTACTGCTTCATTTGCACATATCCTGCTTTTTATCCTCCTTTTGTTATTTCAGCTACATTAACCTTAGCTAAGCGATGGGCACACCCGCGCACCTATGGTTAGCTGTACTTGGATTTTATGAAAATAAATAAAAGGGTTTCTTCTTTTCATTTATATGTCCTGTTGCTGTTGTACACATGGGGGACTGTTGGTGGGGATATGAGGATACCTATGAGCAATCTCACTCATTTCTTAACAGCTTCTGCTGTTCTACATTGCAGGGGCATGTTTATTCTGAGAGCACTGCTCTCAGACACGCCCCCTGCACTCGTACACACTCAATGTAAGCCCAGGAGCTCAGCCAGCTCACCTTCATTACTATGCATGGCATGCTGCCATCCTGCTCCTAAATGGGTGCTTCCATGCAAGACCAAGCTAGTCCTGTACAGGAGGTTAGTGAATCCAGGGGGGGTTGTTAGGGCAGCATAGAGCACTTTCGCTTAAGGAAAACCAAAAAAACTGAGCACAACCAGAAAAGCAGTATAATATACACTAATACAAAAAAAAAGACTGGAACTGCACACAGGGATGACTGAGAAAAAAATTTGTAGCGTAGTTTAAAGTTTAATAGTCACTATTCATCTGAAGACTTCCTCAGAAATATGCAAGCTTAAAAAACACTCTAAATAAATTCTTATTTAAAATACAAAACATCCAATCACATTAAGATTCATAGTGTTTTTTAAGCTTGCATATTTCTGAGATAAGAATAAATTGACTTCTGGAAATATCCTAGTAATCAGTGATTCCATTGTTAAGCAGAATGATTTACACTCCCTACTCATACTCATTAGGCTGAACATGTGTGAGTTAGATATACGTAACTCTAAGCTTTCTAGTAGGAACTCTGACATGAATGAGAAAAAGGTGATGGACGAAATAAAAATCTTTTCACAAAATATTAGAATTATGAAATCTGATAAAGGTGGAGGTGTTGTCTTGATGGACTATGAGGACTTTAACAAGAAAATGCTTTGTATTCTAGAAAGAAAAGTATATTTAAGATCATCCATTAATGAACTGAACACTTCTTACCAGCATATAAGGAAAGAACACCAAGATTTATTTATAGAGGGTCCAATTTCTATTGATGTGCTTAATTTTCTTTCTGTTCCCTGCCCTAAAATATTATTCATGTTTGGGCTGCCAGAATTGCATAAAAATCTTAGCCAACCACCCATGTGACCCATAGTAGACTCCAAGGGGTCCATTACCCACCCTCTTGCAAGATATCTGGACAATAAGTTAAAAGAAAACATATTAAGTGAGACATATATCTGCAAGGATTCATGGAGCTTCTTACAAGCTATAGATGAGATACCTTTCAAGGACACTTTTGTTTTTATTACTATCGATATTAAGGACCTTAATTCAGTCATACCTCACACATTTGGTTTGGAGTGGTTTACAGATTTCTTATATGAAAAAGATATATCACACCTACCTCCAGATCTTGGTCTTTTCATAACTGATGGAAATTGTCCTTAAAAACAACTTCATTTTGTTTAACAAAGAAATTTACTTACAACAAGAAGGGGTGGCTATGGGGTCTTCATGTAGTGGTTTATATGCAAATATTGTAGTTAGGCAATGGGAGAAGAAATTTCTTTTTCCTTCATGTTATTTTGAGCACAACAAATTTTACACCAGGTTTTTGGATGATATGTTTGTTCTGTGGGATGGACCTGTTAATGCTATTGATGCTTTTATAAATTATATTGGAACCACCACAGAATTTCTAAAGTTCACCTATACCAGAGACCTTGACAAAATTTCCTTTTTAGACATCTTTCTGGAAAAGGATTATGAAAATAAGAGGTTTGTTTCAAAAATCTTTAGGAAAAGCACATATTCGAACTCACTACTGCATTTTTCTAGCACACACCCAGTCAGACAAAAGAAAGCAATAGTTAAGTGACAGTCCGTGCGTGCAGTCCGTATGGTATCTGGTATTGATGAATGTGACAACTTGAAAAATATGTTTCAGAAAAGAGGCTATCCTTGTAAGTTCGTTAGTGATATAATGATTGAGGTCATTAACAAGAGAGAGCGTGGGTTTTATGTACCTTTACTTTCTTGTAGTATGATTGACAGTGGGCCTTTCACCAGTAATCAAGAAACTGACAGTGTTGCAAGTAAGAATGATTATAAGACTTCTTTCATCACTGTATTCACTCAAGATAGTTACATAGTAAGAAACATCTTAACAAAAAACTGGTCTATTTTGAGACATGGCAAGAACATCAGACCATTAATATGACAGCAACCTATTATGGTATATAGGAAAGGCAAGAATATGAAAAACATATCTGAGAGCAGTAACTCTTACCCAAACCACAGGTCAGGTTCTATGAACAAATGTGGCAGATATAACTACTGCAGTTACATTAAAGAAGGCAATATTTTTGACATCAATAACATCAAAATCAGAATCAATCAGAAATACAACTGTAACTCGAAGAAAGTGATTTACTGTGCCATGTGTACCACCTGTTCTTGCTTTTACATAGGCAAGACTGATAGAAAGTTAAAAAATCACATATACAAACACGTATATGACATAAGGAATAAAAAAGAAACAAATTCTCTTAGCAAACATGTTTTGGAGTATAATGACCATAAGTTCCAATTTTTTATTATAGACAATATCAGTACCAACATGAGGGGTGGCGCATGGTCACTATTACTTGAGAAAAGAGAATTATACTGGCAATTACGTTTGAATGCTGGGAACTGGCCAGGCCTGAATGAACATATTTCCATTAGCCCAATTTTAAAACTAAAGGCGCTGGAAAGATAAATATATATATATATATATATATATATATATATATATATATATATATATATATATATATATATATATATTTCTCCATTATGCATTTTAACATTTTAAATAATTCACATGTTCAGTATTTATTATAAGTGTATTTATTTATCTTAACATTTTCTATTATATCTAGTTGTTAGTATTTAATTACACATATTTATTGTTTTAACGCATTCAACATATTTAAATATTTATTGTACATTGTCATTTTATGAAGCAGTGCTTATATATAATATATTTTAGGGTAATGTGTTCCATAAACTTTTTCAGTTTGTATATTTTGTCTGCTTTTTAAATTCAGTGACTGTAAATATTGTGCTTTTAATGACATAACTGATTAGTTTATAACTGGGTGGAACTTCCTGTTTGAACTGTATAAGAAGGAAGTAACTATGTGGGATAAATTGTCTGATGAAGTCTCGATCTTTCTGGACGAAAGCGCTCATCCTTGGATTTTTTTGGTCTGAAGTTAATAAAGTGGATTCTGCATTCTACAACTGTGTGGTGATTTGTAGCCTGCATTACTTTGAGTGGGCTCAATCCAGCTACTTCTTCTGGCGTTTGTGTTTATCTGCTTCAGTTTGTGCTTTGTGGTTTTTTAAGCTTGCATATTTCTGAGATAAGAATAAATCGACTTCTGGAAATATCCTAGTAATCAGTGATTCCATTTTTAAACAGAATGATTTACACTCACTACTCATACTCACTAGGCTGAACAAAGATAGTGTTATAGTTAGCTGTTTCTCAGATTCAGCAATGAAATTAATTTCTAAAAGCAGGTACTGCACTTTTGCACCATTGACATCTTCTGGCCTTACACAAAGGGCAGCTGCCCCCTTCCTCCCATCCTTGTTCCATCTCTGGCTGGTTATAATTTGTTATTGTGGTTTGTGGTTACGTCAGATCAGATTCAAAGTATAGAAGGACATTAGAATAAACCATAACATTAGATAGCTGAAGGCTAATGAATATATAGTTAATAAACATGCTGAAGAAAATCGGGTCAAGAACTGAGCTCTGAGGTGTAGTGGTGGTAATATGTTGGGGAGATGACAAACTAGTGAAGCACTGAACAATAGAAGCACCAAACCCCTGAGAGCTGCAAGGGATTTTAGTAATAGGTTATAATTTACAAAGTCAAATGCCTCTGTGAAGTAAAAAAAAATGGCTTCAGTCTGCAGATGTTTGTTGGCATTGTGAAGAACTGTACTGTTGTACTTATATGTCTGTTTGTGTGCTTCTGTGTTTTATAAGCTCATGTTTGCAGGAAGGAAATAAATTATATTGTTAGAGGTAGTCTGTAACTTGATTACGCACTGCTTTTCAAGCAACCTTCCAAGATGTGGCAAGACAGAAGTATTGCATCGAATATACAGAAAGTACAACACCACACTATACCAGCATGTAAACAGCTGCAAAGATGTAGCTGTACCCCATAGGAACAAGTACAGAGAAACCCCAGAAATAAACCCATATGGTGAAGCCATAAAATCTACAAGACTTATATTAAAAGGAAACAAATTCTGACCAAAAGTAAGAAGAGTAATCCACAGAATGTCAGAGTCTTTGTTACTGAAATAAACAAACAACTTGGGAGCTTAATACAATCCACCAAAGCCAAGTTTGAGGCTAAAATAACTACCCAAGCCAAAGACAATCACAAGGAATTTTTAAGTTATGTTCATAATCCCAATGGTGCAAATGCACTGAGCTGATTGTGAACAATGTTAGCTGCATTGAGGCTGACAATACACTTACTGGATGATAAATTTAGCTGTAGCTTTACCCCCCCTCACTTGTCTGTCCTTCAAGACATACCTGAAACTGGCTCGCCTCTAGTTATCAAACAAGACCATGTCCTAAAGTGCTATCAAAGGTTAAATACTGCATTGATGGGTCCTGACCGTATCCCTAGAATAATCTTAAATAACATGAAGCACAATTTAGCCACAACCCTAGCATCACTGTTCAATCTTATCCTCCATATATGTTTTTTACCAAGCAAACGGAGAACAGCTATAGTCATTCTCAGCATAAGGGAGCACCTTCCACAGGCTCAGGAAATTACAAACCCATAAGTCTGACCAGCATCATATGCAAAGACATGGAAATATTTATTGTGGAACTAATCAGTTAGGACATAGGGAATCTCCAAACACTAGACCTGTCTCAGTTTGGATTCATCAAGGGCAGGTAGTGCTTACTCAACATGGTGGACTTTATGAAAACGTCACCAAAGCAATGGATGAAGGTAGAACAGTACATACCATATACCTTGACCTGCCTAAAGCTTTTGACACAATTCTCCAGTCAGGCATAGTAGAAACACTAAATAAACTGGGAATAAACCCCTATCTCACCACCAGTATTGCAAACTGGATCATAGATATGACACAGGAAATCAAAATTGGGGATGTTACCTCCACAAAGAAACCAGTCACAATATTTGGTAATCCATAGAAATGCCATACAACATAGGCTTACAATATGATGGCCTTTATGACTTCATCTTCCATGACTAATGAAGTTTGCACATTTGTTACCTCTGTATACCCAAAGGTTTACAAAACTAACCTTCCATGCATAAGATCAGACCAGAGAATGGAAAAAAGTGGCATTTAGGAATTGATTTCAAAATCAGATGTCAATGCAGCTGGATAAAAAAAATAGATTGCCCTGACATTAGCACTAGCAATGTAGAATATATCATGTTAAAGAGATGATGAATAGTGGAAATGAGAGAAACTTCCATATTCATTAATAAAGTTAACAGATTTCGTTAGTGTAGATAATGTCACATCTTTGAACAAATGAAAAGAGATAGATATACAGGACTGCCCATTTTAATAATAGATGAGAACATGTATTTCGCAATTTGATCTTAATTTTTAATCAAAACAATTGAGGAGTGATATTACAAGGAAGATTGTGGGTTCACACTGGGTAAATGATTTTATTATTACTGTGGGAAGATATTTTAAGATTATTACTGTGGGAGCAACTATTTTATTTTAATGGGTTGAACAGTTTATTTGTTAACTAGACACTGAACCTTCTCCAGTAGGGAAAAATGTGCAATGCTAGTGAGAATTGTGGACATTTTGTATGTTGTCGAAGTTTTATTTTCATTCTTTCCATTACATTTAAACATCTAAATGCATGGGATAGGTTCTTAAGTGGAAAGGCAAGGCCTGTGATGAAATATTGTATTTTGCAATGATTTGCATCATATTTTACATCTGTTCGTTCATTGGTTTGTAACGATGCCTTATTTTTGATCATCATTGCAGTAGAGAATCTTGTGCTAACAAGAAGTCTATCCACAAATGTTCTACATGAGACCAGTAGAAAATATTTCTAGTAGATGGATTATGGAATTGCATTTGCAGTGACCTATGCTGATCTGCCCAGTTGCAAAATATGAGAGCATGTCAGGCCACCAGAGATAATTCTGGTGAAAATGAAAGAGTTGAAATATGTTAATGGAAACTACTTTCATTAACATTCCTAAAAGCAAAGGAAACTCTAACCAACAGCCATCAAAAAATAAAGACTGTATCCCCAGCTTTAACTCCTGAAATGTTGCTGTTGCCATTTTTGTGTGGTGTAGGTGCCTGCTTTTGCGATTACTGTTATGCCTTGTTAAAATCTGTTACAGTCACCTAGAGTGCATACCAAAGGGGTGACAGTTACAAATCTTCTTCCTCTTAGACCCCCACCCCACCCCTTTCATCTGTTTCACTGTTGATACATTTTGCTTAACTTATCTGTTTAATGTTAAGGTATTTAGTCCCTCTTAATAGAGTCATGACCTTCACTCCCTCCACCTCAATACTTATTCGTCACTAATTAAACACCAAACAAAGGTGCAAAGTCTCAAGCTACTTTTATCTTTAGTTACATAGTGTGCAGCAAACAATGAGCAAAGGGGAATGCAAATGTAAAAGAGAATAAAATCTACCATTGCAGACTAGTAAGCGGCATACACCTGTGGTGTACAATTACTGACAATTTTTCTTAGAGAAATCTTTCTGTCCTTGAACAGGGTGTCTATATGTTTACATTATTTCCTTTGCTGTCCTTTGCTAATTAGCTAGATTTGCAGAGTGCCTTGGATTCTCCCCTGCTACGCTTTACTCCATTTGATTGCTTCCCTCCCTTCAACCACACCCCAAGTGATTGCTCAGGTACAACACACCAAAGGTTTTAAAAACCCTGAATGCCATATTTGCTCTACTTTTGCAGCTGAAAGACTTCCAGATGTAGCATCTCTAGTAAGTGCACACTTACAAGGAAATAGCAGCCCAGCAAAAATGTCCCTTGCTCAACTCCCTCTCCCCAAAGTTATGTCTTCGTTCCCTCACCCTTACTACTATACTTAAATTCTCAGTAGGTCCACTGCCCTAAATTAAACACTATCTTTGCTTCTCTTTACCTTGGTGTCTTAGATGGCACTGTCTTGCTGCCTGCTTTAGTTCTAATTTGTAGATTTTTTTTTCAGCTGACTTACTGCTGCAATCTGCCTGCATTGGTTCTACCCACTCCATTCACCCTCGCTGCACTCAGGCTCAGTCCGCTCCCCTAAACTACCCCAAATTTCAACCCACCCCCACTTCATCTACATTTATACTTATGCATAACCACACCCACCACCCCAACACCCAATCCTCCAACATCACACCAACCACTTCCAAAACCCCACTACATTAGTCCCTCCGCTCACTTCATCTTCCCCTCTCCACCACTCCAGTCAGGTAGAAGTACACAACACACAATACTCCAAGAAAACTCTACCAAAGCACCCACTTCCATTTCTCTAACATTATATCTCTCCCTACTAGTTTTACTATTCATACATTATTCCCTATCTACTGCAACCTCACACACCAGCTCAGCCTCAAAATGAAGCCTTTTAATACAACACTTCTCTATATCACTACTACTTTAACACTTATAGTCCTACACTCTCTCTCCACTTATGACTCTCACTTACTATCCACTACTCCCCATCCCTGGCAAGCCTTCTCATTCCACTACCCAAGTTGTTCACAACAGCACAGTATAGCCTCATCCCGGTTCCACACTAACTATATAGACTATCATACAATCAAAATCCTTCCTCATCATCCCACATCACCAGTAGCTCTGAAATATTCAAAACTTCAACACAAACTCTCCAAGCTCCTTTTACGCATAATTATGCATTTAAGGTGCTCAGGAGACATTCACCCTAATCCTCGTCCCACCCCCAAATGCAGTTCATTAGCCATCCCTTCACCATCAACACTTGCGCTCCACTCTAGATGCAAATCATCGCTTCTTATACTTAATATAAATGTAAGACGTATAGTAAACAAAGTCCATGACCTACATGCCCTACTATCCCTTTACTCCCCCGACATTGTAACACTAAAAGAAACATGGCTTAAACCAGATACCATTAGCAATGAAATTATTGCCCCCAGTTACAGCATCATATGTAAAAACAGGAAAAACAAAAAAAGGAGGGGGTGTTGCAATCTTATTCAAAGATCACCTTACACTAAATCCTCTGGACCTCTCCATACCCGAATTTGATAATGCAGTATTAATATTTGCTAAGTTAACAATTAACCCCAAAAAACACCTAAATATCATAGCTGGATATATTCCACTAGGCAACAATATCATCACATTTGAAAGTATACTACAATGGACCTCCATATTTCTCCCTCAAGAAACTATACTAATGAGCGCCTTTAATATTGATTGGCTCTTTTGTTCCTCTCCAAACCCTACATCCCATGTAACCTTTACGGCTTCACCCAACTCATTACATCTCCCACTAGGAATGATAACACTTCTAAGTCTCACTTCATCCTTAATTGGATTTTGCTTGACAACGCCAAACTCTCATCCCACTCAGGCTGCCTCCCTGACTACCTTATTGACCGCAACCCAACCTTTCTCCTAAGAAACCCCATTCATCATAACTGCCAGCCCTCTATCCATCTAATCAGAAACAAAAAAAAAACTTTGATCCAGACAGGTTTATCTCTGCCTTAAAAGCTACAATTGGGAACCTGTTAAGAAATTGCCTCTAGAAGAAGCTCTTCTCTCCTTTAAATCCACCTTCCTAAACATACTCAGCTATTATGCCCCCCCCCACTGAGCCATTAGAGTGAAATCAAAATATGCACCCTGGCTAAGTAAAGAATCCAGATCCCTACTCAGAACCAACTAGTAAAATTAGACAAAAGCAACTACAATTACAACATACAGAATAAACATCAAAATAAAAACTTCTGGGCAGCAGTTAACAATATATTGCATCCTGGAAAATCAGCCACTGCTACCCCAACAACAACCAATAACTCCATGCACTTAGCCACTCAATTTAATACTTTGTTTACAGAATCAGTTCAACAACTTGCACTGGCACAGACCAGCCCTAACCACACCCCTCCTACCCCAAACCACAACAGTTTATACCATCCCAAAAGCAACAACCAGTTTACATTAAACCCAGTCTCCACTAACATAATCAAAAAACTACTTAAAAAACTTAAGCCCATTACCTTAGATGCTGACAATCTCCGTGCTGAATTCCTGAAAATTGCAGCAGAAGCAATCACATGCCCTGTGTCCATACTTATAAACAGGTAATTATCTAAAGCTTAAGCTGAAGCTGGAAAATCTCATCCAATTGCAATTCTATCCTCTCTCTCAAAAATTCTAGAAAGGGCGGTACACACCCAACTTATGGATTATCTCCTTACACACAAGCACCTATGTAATACCCTACATGGTTTTTGTCCCTCTCACAGCACCACCACACCCCTACTTTCCTTTACCAACACAGTATACCAGCAATGATCAATTAGTATCAGCCATATTCCTGGACACTTCCAAGGCCTTTGACATGGTCAACCACTCCAAACTCATCTATGTCCAGTCCTCCCTTAGCCTGAGTCACCCCATTATCACCTGGTTCCAAAGTTGCCTAGCAGAACATCAACAGGCTGTCTACTGGCACCAAGATCTCTCACCACTTTGTTCTGTCACCTTAGTGTTTCCCCAAGGTTCAATCCTTGGTCTTCTTTTTTCTCTTTTTACCAGTCAGGTCCACTCAGCTATACCCCATGCCTCAATGGTTCAGTATACTGATGACACTACCCTGATTTGCTCAGCTTCCTCCCTCAAAGATCTCCATACTGTTACTCAAGATTCCTTCTTATCCGCTAAATCCTGGTTCACTAGCTCTAAACCTATCCTAAATCCCAATAAAACAAAACTTCTTCTCTTTTACTCAAGTAGATACACCTCCCCATCCCCAACCTTCAGTATCCTCTCTAAAACTAAAATTATTATCACCCCAACAAACCATACCCAATTACTAGGAGTGGAAATTGACAATAACCTGAAATTTGGCATTCACATTGCCCAAGCCATTAAAAAAGTTCACAAAAATAGGTCTCCTATATAGAAACAACAGATTTCTGACAAATAACACAAAAGCCACCATTGCTAGGACCCACCTCCTCTCAACTCTCCTGTATGCCTCCCCAATCTTATCCAACCTCCGCAAGACAGATCTAGCCAAACTCAAAGGCTGTTACAGTAAAAATCTCCAAGTTTGCCACTAATGCATCATACAAGTCACATCACTGCTCATCACTTATGCAGCTCAAGTGGCTTGAACTCCCTCAACTTCTTCTCTTTAATCAACTTACCTTCACCTACAAAATACTCTGTCAATTAGAAAAAAGCCCTACACTCAAAGATATCATTCAGCCATATTCCTCCTCAATACCCCTTCGCTCCAGCAACAAACTACTTCTACATGCCACCAAAGCTAATAATTCAGCAGGTGAATTACTTTTTTCCCAACTACATCTCCAAAGGGTCTATATTAAAAACACGAAGGTTTACTTACCTGAACACCTAAATGCTGACACATATTCTGCGAACCGCAAATACACCGAATGCCCTAAACTGCGAAATTCAAAAACTTGAAATGTCATAGAAGTCCCATCCCACCTCCCACTACATACTACCTACACAAAAAAAACTAAATAAACCACATACATAAGCGGTGGTGGTGCTGCGGTAGCACTGTCGTCTCACACTAAGACGCTGTCTGGTTCGATTGTCACCTAGAGCATCTTCTGCGTGGAGACATGTGTGAATGGGCGTACCTTCGTTGAAGGTTGTGCATCAGGGCTGGTAACTTGGCATGTAAAAATCAACTACCAATCATTAGTGGAACCGGAGTTCCGCTGTGGTGATCCCTAACCGGGAAAAGCCAAAAGACACAAGCAAACATAAACTAACCAAAACCCTACTTCTAACCCTAAACTAAACCCTACTTCTAACCCTACACTAAATCTTGCATATACCACCATGTATGCACTAAACCTGCACCCTAACCCTAAGGTCCGTAACTATCGCACACTTACCTTATGGAGCTATACCGCAGAAGGGCCAACCATGACGATTCGACATTTTGGATTTCGTGCTTCAGGATGATCAATGTTTCCGTAGTTCGATGAAGATATGTTGGCGTTTAGGTATTCGGGTAAGTAAACATTCATGTTTTTAATATAGACCCATCTCCAAATACTGGAATATTTTTTTCTGATATTATACAAAAACAGATCCTGTTTTGTGTATTTGGATAGTAACACTGTTGTCCTATGGCTTTAAACCATTGTAGATCTGAGACCTGTACACTATAATGCATTTGCTTGTCTCTGTACGTACACTGTACTTTTCCTTTGATAGTGTGGATATTTTTTTATGTGTATATTGTTCCTGATAATAACTGCATTATTTGTTATGGTTTTGTATATGACAGTGCAGCTATAATATTTCATCCCTTTGTTAGCACTGCTTTGCCATATTTTTAGGTTGTTAGAGAAATGGGTTAATTTTTTTTATCAATACACCTTCCTGACTAATAAACAAACAAATTGTCATGTATATGTCTGTACATTAAGCAATAAAATGCTAAAAATGTCAGGAAAATAATTATGGTAATGATAATTTTAAATACTGGTATTACATTTAAATTGAAAATGTCCATAATTACTCTACTTTATGAAGCTGTTTCTGAGGAGTTAATTAAATAGTAAAACAAAGAATTACTTCATTGTTTGAGAAGAAAAATACGTAAATTAAATCAGTTGTTAAATTATAATTTAATTTTATTGTTAAATTACACATATCTGCTTCATATTTCATCACATCATGTTTAATTTGCTGGTTTTTCTTATGCTAAATGTTTACAGTGATGCATTTAAGTATTTTTTTAGAAACATATAAAAATATTCTTTTCTTGCAGGAATAACAGTGTTGCTATCTCTGACGGTATTTATGTTGCTTGTCGCAGAAATTATGCCGGCAACATCAGATTCTGTGCCACTGATAGGTAAGCTACTTTGTTTTTCATTAATATTTCACACAATATGTTTGGTCAATAATTCAAAAAGTGTCAGTGGAAGTTTTGTGTTTAAGTGCTTTTGAAAAACAGATATAGAAGGCTTTTAAAATTGTGCTATGACTTGTTCTAAAACTATTTCCTGAGCCACACAATGAGAGGAAACTCTTCTGAGATTAGAATGCACTGTGAAGAGCATTCTGTTCTAGCAACACTGATAAATAAGACATAAGATTAAGTTATACAAGAAATTGTTTTTGGAACAATATTGTGTGGTATCTTGAATGTATCTTTGTTGAAATATAACCCTTTTCATATCAGAATTGCTCTGTAATATCAGCTTAGGTACTGCATAAGGAATTTCATTTGAGCATCTCATGAAATTTAAGTATATCTATATATCTAATGCTATGTTAAAACATGCTTTTTGGTCAGAGGGGTGTATTCATATCTGTCAAATGCAGTTTTGCCTGGAGGATTTTATGATACTTTATTAGAAATGTCATACTCCTTTGTAGCCATTTCCATGGATATTCATAAAACCTCTTACATAACCATATGTTATTGCTCTTTTCTCATGTAAAGTAAAGATCTCTTACAAAGATGGCAACTTTCATGAGCCATATCACTAGTATTTTTTTACCATGTTGCCCTAGATGCAAAACATCTCTGACTTTCATCTAGCAATAGCTAAACCCCATTTGACCCATGGTGGTTGCTCTTTTATTTGCGTTAATGGGCAGATTGAAATCCACAGACCACAGTTCTTTCCTATCATTTGTGTTACCTAGACGTGCTCATCATAAAAAGTATGAGTTTTTACTTAAAAAAAAAAATAAAAATAACACAGAAGAGCTGACAATAACCTTTAATCAAGCCTATAGTGCACTCTCTGGGAGCTACGTGATGAATCATAACCACAACTGACTCTACTTTTTCCAGCATTGTATAGTTGAAATCTGTGGCTGTCAGTGTGACTAGGGGTCAATGTAAACTTTGAAAATGTGAAATTCTTTTGATCCATTTAGCCATGCATTTTGCAATTTTCAGCAACACACATGATAAAATATAAGTTACTGTAATGAGCTATTACTTTAGAGTAGTTTATATCCAGCTGATGGTGTGGTTTATCCTTACATGAAGTGATGGCATTAAGGCGCTTCACCTTATTCAAACACTGTTAAGGTACTCAAGCTCTTGACAGAAAACTAAGTTGCAATATTTTTGTTCACTGAATCTGACTTCAGTAGCTTCTAACGGATTCGTGAAGATTAATTTTGAGAAGTGGATAGATATTGTATTAACAACCAGCTAAAGGAAAATTGGTAAAGGATATGTGACTGAGTGACCATCATTAAAGCCACAAGTCCTTTTGTTCTTCAATGCCCCAGGTCCCCTGGCAATTGCCATCATCCTTCCAGTTGATTTCACTTCCCAGCAAAGGAATTATATGTTTTTAAAATACCCTCCCTGCCCTCCTCCTGAGCATGCCACCTCATGTTGTTCTGCCCTGTTTCTGTACTCCCTCCTCCCTCCTCCCTGAATCCCCAACTGCTGCTTTCTGGGTACCTCAGATGTAACTCAACATCAGGTAGCTGGCTAGGAGGTCAACCTCAACTGTACTCATGGCCAGTCCCAAGAAGAGAGAGATCCCATGGAAGCTGATGAGCATAAGCTGTAAGTTAAGAGAAGATACCCAAACAGACCTGCTATGTAGTTTTATTGATTTTGAAACTTCTAAAGTTTTCAAAGTGCTGCATCCTAGATTGGTAGATCACCTTTTAATTTCTCCAAATCTTTTGGGTTTCTAATACCAGGATGGGAATGGACCCCATTCCTAAGTCAAAGTACGACCTAAGTCAAAGTATGATTAAAGTTCATGAAATTAGTATTGTTTCAGTCTTTGATGTCAGCTAGAAGTGCTCTTTACAGCACCCACAGTGTGCCCAGTAATAACTCCTTCTGCAATCTGTGTTGAGTTACATACATTGATAACATATGTAAATATGATTGCAGAGTCTTTTTTATAAGACCTGTTGCTCCTACTACTATTGGAACTGTCTGGGTATCTTTCTTTCTTCCACACTGCTCTCATTTCTGCCTGCAAATCCTGATATTTTATGACTGTGTCTTTTTGTATGCAATACACTGTAGCCAATGGGTGTGGTGATTTCAATGAGGAATTCCACTTTTGTCTTCTTTTCAAGGATCACTATATCCGTTTTTCGAGCATCTATATTTTGAACTGTTGGTAATGGATGATCCCATGTAATGTAAACTTCAGCATTTTCTATAATGCCTTGTGGCTCATGTTTCCAGTGTTTTTTAGCCACTTCAATACCATAATGTTTGGGGGCGTGGCCAAGGATGAACACAGGATAGCAGCAGATTTCTTCAGCTCCACCAATTTCATTACATTGACAGGAATTAATTACTTAAAAAATTAATTTTTGAAGTAATTTTCTTTCTAAATATGTTTGTTTTATATAGTTCTTGGACTATATCTAAAAAAGAAATCTTAATAATATTCCTGTCAGAAATTACTTTGGAAATTTTCCTATCAGTTTATCAGTCAGAAATGAGTTCCAGTAAGACAAATTCTCAAGACTCCAGCATCAAGAAATAACTTCAGTCTCTGATAATTATAGTCCAGCAACTTACTGCTAAGATGGATAAAATGGATACTAAAATAGACACTTTCATAGAAAAAACTACAAAACAAATAGACTTGTTACATATGGACCTGCAACAACAGAAGATCCAGATGACAGGCATAGAAGAAGCTGTGAATGACATGGAAAATAGAATACAAGAAGAGGAAATCAACATTGAGTTTCTGCTGAAACAAAATACACATTTACAAACAAAGCTGGATGACCTGGAAAATAGATCTAGGCGCAATAACATTAGGATTTTTGGACTGCCAGAAAATATTGAAGGTAACAATATTACTTCTTTTTAACAACATGGCTCCCTAAAACTTTAGATTTACCAGAAGCATTCTCTTTTGGTATCGAAGAGCACATAGATCTATAGCTAATACTAACTCTAACAAAAACTATCCTAGATCAGTTATAGTTAGATTTCTATCATCTTTGATAAAGAGATGGTTCTTAAATCTGCTTGGGCTAAAGCTCCTGTTAAGATTAATGAAACAACTGTGCGTTTTGACAATGACTATTCTTCCATGGTATTAGCTAAAAGAAAAGTTTTTCTGCCACTAATAAGGGAGCTTAAAAAAGCACAGTTTAAAACATACCTTCTGTTTCCTGCCAAGCTTAAAATCTTTCTTCCTGATGGTCCTAAAATTTTCGATGACTTAGACTCTGCTTTACTGTTTATCAAAAAAAATAAGATTTTGGAAAAAATAGAAGAAATGGAATGGGCTAGTCCTTCGTTAAAAAGACTGGCAACTGAAACTTCGTGGAAGACTTCAGAGAAGAAGAAGAGACTAAAAAACAAATGATTTGTACTATGTTTTTTTTCTCTCTCATCATTTTATTTTATTATTAATCCTTTTAAATATAGTTCCTGCATTTCCAAGAAGCAACAAATATTTTGAAAAAGATTTAATCAAAGTTATTCTCTGTGTGCAAAGAAATGTTTTGTTTCATAACTAGTCAAAATATCTGGAGATTTAATGGCAAGCTGTGATTTAACTTGTTTCTCTTTCTGAAGAGGAAGAATAAGGTCAGTAATTTGATACATTTTTTTTTCCTTTAAAAGTTTATATGTTCTTCAAATGCTATTCCTAATTATACTTTCTTGATTACACTGCTTATGCTTGTTTGTAAATAATCTGTCATGCTTTAACTAATAATAATTAGAACTAAATAATAGTAAATAATATGTTTTATTTTTAACTCTATTAATATAAACAGTAAGTAACATTCTATTGTATATACTTCTTATAGCTTTCTCTTACATTTTTTATTTCTGCCTTACACCCTTTTACTTTCTACTCTCTTTTCTTTTCTTTATTAATATATAGAAATTCTTTTGATCATATAGACACAGTAAATAATAAGATTTGCATAGGAGTTGAGTTGGGACAAAAATTTTGAGTTTTGTTACTTATTAATAATTTTGGGCTTGATTTCACTTACATAGAGTCTGTAATAACCTGTAGAATGCATTGTGAAGGTTTTGTCATGTTTAGATGCATTTACACTGCTAAATGAATGTTTGTCACTAGTTTTTAATAAGTTTCCCGCCAAAATGTTAAGAGAGACAATCTGAGATGTGGGCTGTCTCATGCACAGTGTCCATGAGCTACTTCAAAAGCTTCAACTCTCAGAATTCTCACAGAGAAGCTGAAAGCAGCTAGTCTAACCTTTGACCTAGATATCACACTGACACATCACAGATACAGGAATGACACTACCTAATTATACTTTCTTGATCACACTGCTTATGCTTGTTTGTAAATAATCTGTCTTGCTTTAACTAATAATAATTAGAACTAAATAATAGTAAATAATATGTTTTATTTTTAACTCTATTAATATAAACAGTAAGTAATATTCTATTGTATATACTTCTTATAGCTTTCTCTTACATTTTTTTTTTATTTCTGCCTACTTTCTACTCTCTTTTTCTTTTCTTTATTAATATATAGAAATACTTTTGATCATATAGACACAGTAAATAATAAGATTCGCATAGGAGTTGAGTTGGGACAAAAATGTTGAGTTTTGTTAATTATTAATAATTTTGGGCTTGATTTCACTTACATAGAGTCTGTAATAACCTGTAGAATGCATTGTGAAGGTTTTGTCATGTTTAGATGCATTTACACTGCTAAATGAATGTTTGTCACTAGTTTTTAATAAGTTTCCCGCCAAAATGTTAAGAGAGACAATCTGGGATGTGGGCTGTCTCATGCACAGTGTCCATGAGCTACTTCAAAAGCTTCAACTCTCAGAATTCTCACAGAGAAACTGAAAGCAGCTGGTCTCACCTTTGACCTAGATATCACACTGACACATCACAGATACAGGAATAGCAGATTAATAATATGTGTTAAAACCTATGTCCCAAACATATACATTACTATAACTCATTTAATTCATCTGATTGACAAGCATAAATAATTTTATAACTCTATACTGGAAAAAATTGTCATGTGATATATTTTAAAGCAGTAGTATAGCATGTTTGTAAAATCTGGTTACTAAAATGTGTTTGCTGTGCATTATTTTGTAAAAAGCAGACAGATTTATTGAAGGGACAGCAATGTAAGATGGTGCTCAGTAAATATACAACTCAGTGAGATCAGATATATATATATATATATATGTATGTGTGTGTGTGTGTGTGTATGTGTGTGTGGGTATGTGTGTGTGTGTTTGTGTGTATGTGTGTGTGTGTGTGTGTGTGTGTGTGTGTGTGTGTGTGTGTGTGTGTGTGTGTGTGTGTGTGTGTATGCATGTGTATATATATGTATATATGTGTATATGTGTGTGTATGTGTGTATGTATGTATATATATATATATATATATATATATATATATATATGTGTGTGTGTGTGTGTGTGTGTGTGTATGTGTGTGTATGTAGATATGTATATAAATGTTTCTGAGAATCTGCTTAACTATGAAGTATGATTTATAACAATTTCTATGAATACAATATTTTATTCTATTGGCAATAATGAGTTTGAGTAAATGCTCATATACAAGCAATTCAAGGTATTTTTGGAAGCTGTTAACTGTATTTACATGACAGAAAATAGATGCATCCTAATATATGTAATGTCTGAATCATATTAGCCAAAGTTTTTGATTTAAATGAATGTTAGAACTTATTTTTCTCTCTTGATTTCTAACATCAAGATTATTTGAATGTTATTTGCATACAAGTGTTTTATATTACATGGATGTATATAGTAGTATGAACAGTTTAAAAAAAAAAAAAAAAAAAAAAAAAAAAAAAAAGGTTTATTTTAGTTTATATGATGCTGTTTTACCAAATGTGTAGTCTTGTCTTGCTAGATAATTGAACTGAAAACTGTTAACTTCAGTTAAATATAACTAGTATTAAATTGATAAGGTGGTAGCTGACGTACTGCTGCTTAGGGTAGGGGGTTAACTTGAGTGGTAAATACTACTCTAAGTTGGAGTTTACAACTCCAGGCTGGATGCAATGTTTAATCCTTACATTATTTTCACTTGTTCATTGTTATTTGTATATAGTTTTGACATCCACAATATATTTTGTACATTCATTGTCACTACAAACAAAATTGAATCCTATACAAATCCCATAAGAGATTCAATAAATACAGCTATATTTAAAGGTACACCTAAAGGAGGAGATGTAACATTACTTATCTTGTTATTTGTTATTTTGATCATAAGATTCTTAAGTTTTAAAAATGCCAAATGACATCTTTAAAAGGAATTTCTTTAAACATTAATGGATTGAATAATCCATGTAAAAGGGCAAGCCTAATATGATACATTAATTTACATAAGGCCAACTTAGTCTTCCTACAAGAAACCCATCTCTTGAAAAAAGATATTGATAAACTAGCCACAAACAAATATACAGTATTGGTTAGTTCAGAGCACACTCAGAAAAAAAGAGGAGTGGCTATTTTATGGAATAAAAGTATGCCCATTCCTAAAACCATTAAGTCTTATCAGGATGACAAAGGAATGTTTTGTATGGTTACAATACAAATTAATGGGAAGACTTACACTTTAATTAATGTATATTGGATACCTGGAATTGGTATTAATACAGTGAAACATCATCTTGATAAGATCATATCATTCTCTATAGGAGATATTATTTTAGCTGGTGACTTTAACTGTATACTACATGAAAGTGATACTACCACTATAGGAAAGAGAAGAATTACATCTAATGCAAAACATTTAAAGGATTTTGCTAATTCTTATCATTTGAATGATATTAATAATCAGATAGATTCAAAATCATTACCATACACCTTTTTTTCTAACAGATACAAAACTTATTCAAAAATAGATAGGGTCTTTATTTCTAACCAGATGGTAACAGATTTAATTAATTCCAAAATCATTTCATGTCCTATATCTGATCATAATTCAATTGTTTTGAATTCATGATAAAAAATACTCATAATGTTCAGATCAAAAGGATACCAGCATACTTAACTCAACTAAAGACTATAAAGAATATATACTTTCATAAGTAAAACATTTTTTAGACATAAATAACACTCCTGAAGTCTCCATTGTTTATGTTTGGGATGCCTTAAAATCATATCTATATGGACAAAGTATCAGATGGTATAATAATAAAAGGAAATCTTGGGATAAGGAATTGTTAGATATTCAAAGTAAATTAGACTCTTATAAACATAATAATAAAGAAAATATTATGGACAAGAAAGTTATTGAAGAAATAAACAAACTAAATGAGAAATACAAAGAAATTTTAACTCATAAAGTTAAAATAACTTTAGAGAAATACAAGTTTTTCCCCGGGATTCATGAAGCTCGGCGCAAGGCCGGCGTAAGGCCTGCGCCGGGCGGTGCATGGAATATCCGGCGCAGTAGCGCCATATACATATTAATGAGAGTGCACCGGAATCACAGACACGTGCGTAGTGTACGTGAGCGAGCCCAGGTAGGATGCGTCTGGAGGCGTGTCTAAGCCGGCATGAGGTGAGCAACCTAATGTGCTGACAGCCACGGTCCGCCCACAATAGTAATGGCAGCAGCCAGGTCCCGTGCAGAATGAAACGCACGTACAGTACGCAACATAGTCCCCGTTCCAAATTAACGGAGAAGCAAATAGAAGCCACCAAGGCATAAGTGTACCCGTTCAAGGAGCAAAGGATACGCATAAGACCGCCTCCATCCCGCAATGCACTGTCAGTGTTTACACTCAGAGAAGGTGTACAGCCGCATGTCAGCGCGCCGCACCGACATAGGAGCAGCGACTAAGGTCACCACCTGTCCCACTTTGTTCGGGGCAGTCTCTCCATGGACAGTTGTGTCCCGAAAAAACGTATTAGAAATGGCTGATGTGCTACGATTGTAGGACACAATGATATCCCGCATGTAATGTAATGGTAGCATGAATTGGTTATTTCTGTAACAGAAATACCGAAATGACACAATAAACAGAATAAGCAAGGAAATTGCCACAATAATAAGCAAATTATTTAGGCAAACAAGTGAATTCCTATGCTATATAGTGACCGTTTGTATGTGTCGGCCTGTAAAGGCAGATGTGACTCCCGGAAACATCCCCGATCGGAAAATGGAAAAGGTGGAAATCCCAGCAGCGACATGGGCATGGTCACCAGGGCTACCTGCTGTCCCAAAGTGCCATGGACAGTCCCTGATTGGACAGTCGTGTCCCTGCAACAATCGTAAAAATGGAAAATGACCTGCGATCCCCTGCCACGCAAATTGCCGCAATATACATGTAAATAGTAGCATAAAACATATACATTACGGTATGGAACACAGACATGGCATAAGAAAATAAATAAGGAACCCAAACGCTAACAGAATAGGCTCATAGTATGGCAAACAAGCGAAGTTCTGTCCACTGCACTAGCCCTGGGTATGTGTAGTCCTGCAAATTTCGAAGTGTCCACATAACATGCCCCACCATGGGCATTGGAAAAGGTGCCAACCATAATGGTCACAAGCAGTAGTGACAGTACATAGGCGGGTAGCTGTGCCGACATAACAACAGTAAGGAAGCAAGATACCCCAAACACAGGCAAACATGTGCATAGCAACATATCCCAGACTCAGCAACATCTCTGTTGCATACACTGGATGGTGTATGATGAAGTGTAATATCCAGAAGCAGAACTCATGCATTCGGATGTACGACACAATAGCCTCATTGTACATGTCAGTCACACCCATGTATACCCCTGCACCCAAACCTGCTAGCATCCGTGTGCAGCTATACAACCACACACAATGTGCATACCTGAACTGTGTTAAGATGTTTGTGTTAGGCAATGCCACGCGGGCAAATACGTACCCCACATGTCAGCAACCCACCGCAGGTACAGATATGTAAATGGCTGCATGTGAATGTGTCAGCAGAATGTGTACATCCGGCATGTAGTATGTACCCGTCCAAACCATCTAGGTTTGCATACGACACGGTGCACATAAGTGTACACATGTGGACAAGTCGGGTCGTTGGACCACCGCATCGACGATTATCTTTGCAGAGAAGTCGATCACATATAGCGGAACAGGTGCCTAACACACAGGACATCCTAACAGGGTGCTACAGGCAAATAAGGGGAAACTGGGACATCACATGTGGAGATTAGCGTGGCTGGACGGACAAATACACACGGTCAAGGTAAAGGATGGAACAACATGCATATGGCTGGATGGATGTTGTTCGTAAAATATATAGAAACACATATGAAGTTCCAGTTTACACTCGAAATACTATATAATGTATTGAATTGTACCGTACAATATGGCAGCAGAACTAAGCCTGCATGTAATTGGTGAAGCTAAGCTGTACTGTGATGGAATTCTGAACCTGGCAGTAAGCAGGACAGCAGGCTCATGTCTGTCATCATTAATTATTTGCTGGGTTACAGAACAATAAATGTATGTACATGCATAACAGCACTCCTTCCCCAGAGGAGGATGGCCTTGTGAGCTCAATGGAAGATAGCAGTACAACTCCCTACCAGACAGACAAAGCAACGTATCAAGAAATTAACTGTCCACTGTATCGTAACAGTCTAGGGTCCTTGAAACAGCTACAATCACAAAAGGATACTGTAATGTACAAGGTGCCTTGCAAGGCTGTGTTATTCCCATGAGAAAACAATTTAAAAGCACGAGCCCAGCACCCACGCATGTATAGACTATTGCGGACCATAGTGATGGAAATGCCCTGTGACCGTCCACGTCAGTAAGTTGGGCAAATGCTGATTGTAAACACTATATAAAGAAACTGCTCACTGTATAGAGTCAGACAAAACCCTCAGACTTGGACTGTACATTATTTAGCCTGCCTGTGTACACCACTAAAACTGTCCTAACCCGAGCCTCCTGTGTTATCGGCTGTCACTTAGAAAAGCCTCCTGATAACTACAGTCTGGTTGTAACAACTTATTTCACATCGTGATCCTTGTAATCCGGAATTCCCTTGGTAAGCTACAGGTCAGAGTGCATGGCTGGTCAGACATGTACGCTGGAGAATATGCATAAATGGTCCTTCTTGAATGAAAAGACCTCCGACTGAATTGTTGTGTGTAAAGAGGCTGTTTACTGTCTGATCTGTGGCTGAAAAGCGGAAAACTGGATCCCAAGAAGAAAACGTGCAGCCTTAAACAGGAGGCCCAGGTAAGGAGTGTCTGCCTTTTTGTGTCTATTGTAGATCAGGGACCAGACTACATTGTGTTTCTGTTAACAGTAGTGATATCGGGTCGAAGACCTACCCACATACTGTTAAATCTGAACATAGGTCAGGGGAACACACAGCAGAGTAAATAGTGAATGTAGACACTACAGTGGATACAGGGAAGGAGACACACGTGTTATGACAGAAGGGTACGCAGCAGTCGTGTAGAGGATATGGGAGATTATTGAAGCAACAGATCATGTGATCCGCATTTGACGGGTGACGTGAAGAATATGCAATCGCAGAGAGCACATAATGTGAGTTACGCAGCAAAATGGGGTAATAAATATGACATTGATGGTATATTAGGCAACATACCGTTACTGAAACATTGTAATCGCTGAAAATTTGATGCATATGTTCCAAGGTAAACACCTGTTCCACCCTGAGAGGGATATGCCCTCTCTGGCCAGCCGTGTCCTGTAAATAAACCGAACACATGTCAAATGTCCTGACATCTCAGGACAAACATTTCCCAGATATATATCAAAATGGTAGCATAAAAGAGTTAATTTGTATGTGGAACAGCAAAATATAATAATAAACAGAATAAGCAACTGAAATGCTACAACAATCGGTCGCTCACCTGGCAAAACGTGAAAACCTGTCCTATGTACTGGCCGTGGGCATGCATTTTCCAGGCAAATTACACGTTCCGAACACTA
>NC_056740.1:95783268-95885768 GCF_019279795.1 Protopterus annectens
TCCCACAATTGTTGGCTTATAAGTTCGGTTTTCAGTTTTAGGTAGCGCACCCCGTTTGCGCGGGTGTGCGCTACAGTTAAACACATAAATCCCGTGGAAAAAAAAAGTTATATAACTTTTTTTTGCAACACTTTTTCATGCCAATGGCCACATATTTGGCCATTGGCATGCTTACTGTAACAAATGCACCCTTTATTTGGAGCTGACATAGCTCCGTTTTTAATTTTGCAGAAATGTACTCAGTTGTCAGCTGAGTACATTTCTGCAGCTAACACGTCCGTTACACGGACTGGTTTGGGCTTTGTGGATTGCTCACATACCTCATTTGCATATCTTGGAGCTGCAAATGAGGTATTGAGCATTTCCACGCCCACTCCGTGTAAGAGACGTGTTAGCTGTCTCTTACACGGAGATTTGGGCTGTTGCTGAATCAGGAGGCTTACACGGAGGCTTACACTACTCTTAAACTCCGTGTAAGCCTTCCTGAATCTGGCCCCCTGACTTTGACATGGGAAACAGTATTTCAAAATTTTACAAAATATTGATAAACTGTAAAACAACACCCAAAAACTCATATTGGAAATATTTAACAAAAGGACACTCAATACAGTTAACTGAAGATATTAAAACAGATATCTTATTATCAATAAAATATACATACTTTACACAATACTGGAAAGTTTTTAATTGGAAATGCTTGCACAGAGCATTGTTAACCCCAGACAGAATCAATAAAATTAGTTCTTCAATAAAAGAATTATGTTTTAGATGTGGGCAAGTACACAATGCAGATTGGAACCACATTTTCTTTGACTGTGTTACAATTAAGCCATTTTGGAATTGTATTAATAACTTTCTACAAGCTTTATTTAATGAATCATTTTATTTAACTAAAGCTCTTGTATTATTATTCAATGTGAATGAAGGTCCTCAATTGAATAGGTCAAACATGTATCTAGTATGGACTATACTTGCAATTTCAAGGAAGTGTATAACACAATGATGGAATACAAACAAAATACCAACTTTGGAAGACTTCTACAGCCTACTGAAGACCACAACATTATTGGAAATTAAAATTAAAGAACTAAGAATTTATCCAAAGCCATTTATCAACAACCTTTGGGGAAAAGTCTTATCGTTGATTGACACTATACAATAATTGATCAGACACATTGATAATGGATTGGACATACTTATAACGTAACTGTATACATTAAGATCTGTTATAGTGTTAGGCTAATATAAATAATGTACATAGTTATTTAAGATGTTATGTATGAATACTATGGAATTCATTCAAATGTATTTGAAAAATAAACAAAAAAAACTGAGAAAATAACTGGGATCATACCATAGAAAATCTGAGGTGATTTATGCATAGGATAAAGCATTTAAGAGCTGCATTTGTCCATTAGTAGTACAGGTGGAAGTCCTGGGGTAAATATTTTGTTTCCAATCCATAGATCTAAGTTGTGCTTAAAAATGAAAAGGGATAAACTTTGTTTTATGTGGATGAGGAATCTGTTCCATAGCAGTGGTATCCTCTGTGGAATGTACCTGTCCCTGCAAACCATTCTACTGATGTTGCAGAAGAGGTTTGGATTCCATAGACCAAGTATTTCTGATGCCTTCTGACTTGCTGATGTGTGGTAAATCCATCAGTAAGGTATCGTATGATACCCTGTATGCCAGACACTGGTCACCTCTTAGCAGTCTGTAAGATGCTAAGTATAGTGACAAGGCTTTGAGCTGTCCATATTGAATATGTTGTTTAGGTCTTGTATCCTTTTACTAAGGTACCTCTGTGGATATTCCAGTTGTTGCATGGGTCTCGACAGATATATGACAAAGGAGGCATTATATTCAGTGATAGGCCTAATGAGGGCTGGGTAAAGGGAGACAATGACATCTCTAGATCTAGACACAATTCCTTTGTTTATAAGCTGTGCAATGTAGAAGGACACATGCTGATCAAATGTTAGGCTACTAGCAACATATGTTCCTAGGCAATGAACAACTGGGTCTAATCTTAGGGGCATATTGTCAATGTTGTTGTTCCCTGGGACAGATGACTTCCCAAAGGATACACTAATCCATTTTTGGCAGTTAGTTTAGATCATGATTTTGACACTATTTATTTATTTGACACAAAACTTATTGCAGGATGGCTTGCAGTCATCTGCAGACTTAATCACACAGAGCCCATTGGTATTGACTTTTACTTCAATAATATAGACGTCAAACAGGAGAGATCCCAGCACAGAACCCTGGGTGATGCCACTGGTAACTAGTCTCTTTCTGGAGGTAACTTCCCATATTCTGATTATCTGCATCCTATCTGTGAGCCAGTTGGCAATCCAGTGGGTGACATAGAGGTTTATTACCAGTTTATTTAGCTTCTCTACTATGCTTGAGTGGGAAATTGTGTCAAAAGCTTTGGCCAGGTGGAGGTATGCGGTATGTACCATTTTGCTATCATCCATTGCTTTCATGACTTTTTAAAAAATCTACCAAGTTGAGTAAGCATGACCTAGGCTTGATAAATCCAAACTGAAACAGGTCTAGTGTTTGGAGGTTCCTTATGTCCTGATTGATTTATTCCATAATAATTCTTTCCATGATTTTGCATATGAGGCTGGTCAGACTTATGGGTCTGCAATTGCCTGAGTCTATGGAAAGTCCGCCCTTATGCAGGGAAATGACTGTAGCTGTTCTCCATTTCCTTGGTACAAAACTTGTATGGAGGCTGAGATTGAACAGTGTTGTTAGGGGTGTGGCTAAATCTGTCTTCATGCTATTTAAGATTTCTCCAGGGATATTGTCAGGACCCACCAACGTAGTAACTTTAGCTTTTGATAGCACTTTTAGGACTTGGTCTTGTGTGATAGTTGGAGGTGAGCCAGTTTCATGTATATCTTGCAGGACAGACAGAGGAGATTCATGTTTGTCCGACTGTGAAGTTGGCACATATAAGTTTAGGTAAATATTAGGGGCTTGCTCCTACAAAAAAAAAAAAAACACTCACTTTTAAGTTTTTCTGAAGGCTGAATCCCAGTCAGTTTAACTTGGCAAGTTGAATCCTCTAACAGGATTAATAAGTTAAGTATTAATTAGGTATTAATAGACCAATAATCAAGTTAATATATTTTTCAATCATTTCTTTGTTCTGTTATAGTAAAAAAAAACAAGAAAAGTAGTTATTGTTAAGTATGTAGTTAACGACAATAAAAAGTAGAAACAGTAATCATACTTGCAAAGGAAATTAATTTATTTTTAATTTGTTAACTAGGATAGGGTACTGATCCCATTGGACCTACTATTTCAGCCTCAGTAAGGAGGTAAACACAATAGATACATATCATTATATAAAGAAGGAATGACAAAATACAATAGGTATATATATATATATATATATATATATATATATATACATATATATATATATATATATATATCTATGGGCTCATGTCAGTTGAACGAAAACCCATATCCCCAATGACCAGATCGCCAAGACGGAATTGCCGATACTGCACATCCCCGACAAAGGTAAGTGAATGTATTACAGCACGGAACCTATTCCCGTGACCATAATACACCTAAAACATTCACAAATACCTGTATAGTGGGGGGGACAAGCCCCCCCTGCACCCCCATGTGAGGGGCTGTGCCCCCCACACCCCCTACTTAAATATACTAACTCCAAGAATGCACCACATTGTGGGAATGGGAATACATCCCATTCCGCACTACTCACCATTGTCGGGGATGTGCGGTGTCAGCGATTCCGTCTCGGTGATCCGGTCGTCGGGGATATGGGTTTTCATTCAACTGACATGACCCTATATATATATATATATATATATATATATATATATATATATATATATATGGGTTTATATCAGTAGATCAAGTTTTCAGAAATTCAAACTTCATATGATCAAGACCATATGTTCGACTTTCTGAAAACTCATATGAAATAGAACAACAAAAATGCACATTTTTGCCCTCCCACACCCCTTCAAATTATATACCAACTTGGAATTTGCACTACAGTAGGAAAAAGGGTAAATTCCCCTATAACCACTGTACCATATTCTCCTTACAAATGCTTTGAGTTTTCAGAAAGTCAGGCATATAGTCTTGACTATATGAAGTTCGAGTTTCCAAAAATTTGATCATCTGACATAAACTATATATACATATACATATACATATATATATATTGTGGCAATGTGAGGAATTGTCAGCTACACCAGGAGAAGTAGGGCAGTAGATGTGTAACATATGCCAGCACAGCTAACTGGAATTTTGTAAATAATTATATGTCATTTGCATACTAAACTGATTTGTACAAATGCTTGTGTTGAAAAATGCATTTGTAAAGGTGCTTGTGTTAAAAATGTACCAAAAGTGTGCCCTGCTGGACAGAAAAAGAAATATACATGTATTATTGTAACTGTTTAAATGCATATGTTTTAACAGAGGATACTGGAAGAGATGTGGTTAATCTCAAACTTTAAAAATAGTTTGAAATTAAATTACCTGGCTTAAGCCATAAAGATTGTATCTTTATTTTTTTTTTATTTTATTTTATTTTACATTTGTTGACCGGGATAGTCCAACTGGATATATGTCCATTTTCAGTGAAGGCCCGGGGAGAAAAGCTCCATATACCAAAAAAGAGACATCACTGAGTGATAAACTCAGGCAGACCTGTTTAGAAAAATATAGACAAAGAATACTGGCAGATATCAATATACACAATGTGCAGACTTACATGTGATTGGCAAAGACGTATCAGAAAATGTGAACATAGAATATAATCAGATCTCATAGTTCACAATGCTTAGACATTCAAATGCTATGAGGCATAGATACTTGGCTAAACAGCAGGTTGGGTAGCAAGACATGTAACAAGAGCACAGCCAATGAGATGTGAGGTATTTTTTGAGTTCTATTTTAAATAGGGGTAGTGAGGTTTCCTTTGTAATGGTAGTAGGGAGTAGATTCCAGATTTTGCCAGTTGAGTTGGCAAATATAGCACTGCCTGCAGAGTTGTTGGATTTTTGGGTCAGTATCATTAGTTTATCAGCTGAGCATAATGGCCTGGGGGCACTATGAGGGGTGAGAATATTTTTGAGGGCAGGGATGTTATCAGGTTGATGGAGTATTTTATGCGCTACTATAAGCTGGTTGAACTGTAGAAGGGTAGGATACTTTAGCCATCCCAGTGCTTTGAGGTTCTGGCAATGGTGGGTCCTAAAAGCCATGCCTGTAGTGAATCTGACTATATGATTGTAACATCCTGATAATTTGTTGAGATCGGTTTTATATAGGTTGGTGAGTACATATGGGTAGAGAAAAGGTGTAATCTTGCAATAGCTACCCTAGCTGGGTGGGGGGGTGAGGAAAGGTGTGGTTCTGTACAGGGAGCCAAGTTTTTTGTTGACGGACTTAATAGTGTGATTGACATGTTTATCAAATTTAAGGTTGTTGTCTATTATTATGCCTAGAAGCTTTGTATGGTCATCACGGGAGATAATGGCGTCATTGCTAGAGTTGATGTTGAAGGAAGGAGGAGGAATTCTATGATTAGGGGTGAAAAGTAGTAGCTTGGTTTTGTTAGGATTTAGAAGCAGGCAGCGATTAGCTAGCCATGTTTCTGCTGTGCTGAAAGTGGTCTGGGTGAGGGTTAGAAGTTGTGTAGGAGAGGAGGCAGAGCATATTAGCGTTGAGTCAGCTGCATATTGGATGTAGGTGGCTCCTGGGATGGTGGTGTGAAGATCATTGATAAAGACAGAGAAAAGAAGGGGACCTAGTATGGACCCTTGTGGGACACCTAGGGTTAGAGGAAGTTGGGATGACAGCTTGCTCTGCCATAAGACAGCCTGCTGTCTATCGTTTAGGTAGGAGTGAAATCACTGTATTGCATGTTGGTCTAAACCGATGGTTTGCAGTGTATTGAGCAGTAGCTGATAGTTGACCATATCGAAAGCTTTTGAGAGATCTAGGAAGAGTGCTGAAGGTAGTTTGTTGTTGTTACGATGAAGATTGATGACATTAGAAAAAGATAGAAGAGCTATGGTGGTACTGTGGAATGGCCTAAAGCCATGCTGAGAGTCGTCAAGCTTTCCGTTTTGAATAAGAAAGTGCATGATTTGTTTGTGTATGCATCTTTCCATGATTTTAGCTAGTGGTGAAAGAATGGCTATAGGTCTAAAGTTAGATAATTCTGTGGAACTTCCTCCTTTATGGAGAGGTATAACATGTGATATGTTCCATATTGCTGGGATGGATCCTTCTGAGATGGATCTGTTGATCAGAATAGAAATGGGAAGTGCTATGGCATCAGCTGATTTTTGAAGATATTCAGCTGGGAGGTGGTCGGCAGCTAGTGTAGTAGGTTTTAGCTTTTTGAGTAAGGTCCAGATCAGGTTGGTAGGTATGGTTTGAAAGGTAAAGGTGGGCTGGGTGCTAGGTGGATCAGGGCTAGATGTGCCAGAGCTGGTGTTTGTGTCCAATGGAGTAAGATGGGTACCTAGAGACTGGATAGTTTCAGTAGAGAAGGAGTTGAAGCTGTTTGCAATTTCAACAGGGGATTTATCAAGGGCAGCTGATGGGGTAGGAGTGGCGGAATGGCCTGGGTGGAGAAGATTGTTAATACCAGCCCAGAACTTTTGAGGTTTTAGCTGATATTTTTGTTGTAGGAGGGTGTAGTGATCTTTTCTGTCTAGAATGACAGATTTTTTGGTCTGGTTACTTAGCTGCTGGTATCTTACTTGGTCCATAGGGGCTTTGGTAATATGCCACCTGGCCCAGGCATTGTTTCTTAGTTTGATTTTGTTTTTTGTTTCTTTAGATAGCCACGGTGCAATAGTGGCTTTTACACAGATGGTATGGGTATGAGCATGGTGGTTAAGGATAGCCAGAAATGTAGTATTGAAGTACTCAACTGCTTCTTGTAATGGGAGTCATTTCAAGACATTCCAATTACATGCTTTGAGTTCTTTTTGGAAATTGTCAAGGTTAAAGTTCCTGACATTTCTTATAGTTTTGTAGGTAGGCTGATTGGGAATGTCGGCTTTGAGCCTAATAATATAGGTAAGGCAGTGATCACTTAGATCATCGGGTAATGTACCTGACTTGTACTTTTGGGGGTGGCTGTTAATAAGTATCTAATCTTACAGTTTTCAATGCAGCCAGAGTCAAAAAGTCTGTACTAGGAAGCTTCCTGCATTGACATTGGGCTGAACTAATTGCTATTCTGGAAGGGTGGAGGTTTGAAATTGTTTTATGACTTCCAGGAGCTGCAGCATATCTTAGCAAGGCTCTATGTGTGTGGATTATTGACACATATGTGCTAAATTCCTGCTGGACATCGGTCTAGGGTGCTGACTTGTTGAAACAGGCTAAATTCTTGGCTAGGCTTGTAAGAGCCTCAGGACCAATAGTCTAGTAACTTCCTATGATCGTATGATCCTATGAAATCTTGGCAGCTTCTATCCAAGGGAGAAGCACAGGAATCATAAGTTAGGTGACCAAATGTATGTGATGTCATTATGTGCTCCATCAATAAAAATAAAGTTTAAAACTAGGTGAGACTGAAGGCTCAGAGCACTCTATTGTTGTAAACTGACAAAGAAGGATCTCTCACCTACTTTATCTTGCCTTGCTCTAGTAAGTAACCAGGGAATGATAATTCTTTAGATAGTCAGGAAAATATAGTGAGATTAGTTAAGTATTGTTTTTCTGTAACTGTGTAAATTTGTGTACCTGTGTTATTTTTAATATTTGCTGTGACTGAAACTCTGGTGTTTATTGTAAATAAATATTTATTATTTTCATGTTCTTTTATTATTTATTATTAAATATATTTAAACTTTTCATTGTGGCTGGTCCTTTAGAGAATATTTTAACCTTTGAGAGTACTTATATTTATTGGTAACACTGTGGCCACTCCTGAAATCCGGACTGTTTGGTCAACATTACCATTTGTATTAATATTAATTTCACTCTGTATAATTGGGTACCCTTGCAAGAGCCTTAGAGTAGCTAGCTTTGGAGTGTCTGCTGGCAGTTTAACTAACTTATAGTCTGGGGGAAGGGGGCATACCTAGTAAATCTATGTCAGCCTTTCACACGTGTGTGTGTGTGTGTGTGTGTGTGTGTGTGTGTGTGTGTGTGTGTGTGTGTGTGTGTGTGTGTGTGTGTGTGCGCGCGTGTGTGTGTGCGTGTGTGTGTGAAAATCAAATCTCAGAGAGTGTGTGCATCAGCTGCTTGGAACAGGGACATGAAGCACTGGTTCCACAGAGAGGGTGCTGGAGGACTTGGATTAAACACTTGGTTGAGGACCCAACCCTACACCTGTGCCAGTGGGGAGTCTTACTGGGCATATGGAGAGAGAGAGAGAGAGAGAGAGAGAGGACCTAGCCCCTGGACTGACTATGTTTCCTGTGTGCTCTTAAGGGAAATTAGGTTTGATGTAGGCAGCCACATCTGGAAATACTGGGTGTATCCATTTTTGTTCCAAGTGAACATCCCTCTCCACTGTCAGTGGTGAGGATTCAGGTTCCTTGATTACTGCCCAGAGAGGGGATTCACATATCTGTGAGCAGTGGTGTGGATATTATATAAATTTTTGTTGCCTGTAGGCAGTTATCATGAAAGGTTGGCCCTGTCAGCAGCCACAAAGTAAACATTCAGAGTTTTGTTTCACAACAGTTTTATTTATTTTTTTGTTAGTTTAGTTTAGACAGGGAAAGCAGGCAAAAATGTCAGCAGAGGATTATGGCAAGGTGACAAAGAACCAGTTGGCCAAGGTGCGTGAAGCCAAAGGACTGGTGCATGCCAACCTGACAAAAGAGGAAATGATTTCAACCTTAGTTGCAACTCAGACCAGCAACCATGGAGATAACCAGTCTGGTGATGGGAATTTGCAATCCTTAGAAACAAGACAGTTCACCTTTTCCTCAGAGAACTGAAAACCCCATCTGGAGTTAAAGAGACTGGAACTGCAGACCAAACATTTGGAATTAGAAGCAGCAGAGAGACTGCGGCAGACAAAGAAGATGGAATTAGAATCAGCAGATAAACTGCGGCATTTGGAGGTTGAAGAAAATGAAAGACTGCAGGATTTAGAGGCCAAAGAAAATGAAAAGTGGCATCAACATAAGATGGAGATGCTGACTCTTTACCAGGGTCATGGAGATAATGGGGAAGGGAATAACTGAACCCCAGAAGCAATAAAGGTAAGTACATTTCTTACACAATTTACAGACAGTGATACTTTTGATAGTTTTATTCATATATTTGAAAGATTATGTAAACAGTATAATGTTGACCAAGGGATCTGGGTATGGTTTCTAACCCTCTTACTCCATGGTAAAGCTGTAACTGCTGTTTCTAAATTGTCTGATATTGATTGTTTAAACTATGATAGAGTAAAGCAATGTGTACTTGAATGTTTTAAGTTAACAACTAAAGCTTACAGAAAAAGTTTCATGAGCATAGACACAAGGCAGATGAAAGTGTGTGTGATTATATTGCTGAGTTAGGCACTTATTTTCTTAGGTGGGTGAGTGAGTGTCAGGTCACCACTTTTGAAGGGCTGACAGACCTTTTGGTGAGGGAACAATCCCTTAGCACTTTGCCTGGGGACATGAGAATCTGGTTGGCAGACCGAGAGTGTAACTGCAGATGAGCTGGAGAAAATGGGGGATCTCTAATTAGCAAGCAGGGCATCACTGCACAGGATGGGGATACCCAGTGCTGCACATGGATATAAGGGAACACATGGTGGGAAGCCTAAACCACCCCAGCAGAGTCCACCAGTAGCAGGGAAAGCCACTAGTTCAGGTACATGGCCAGGATCAAGGATTAAATGTTTTAAATGTAACCAGTGGGGCCATGTATCATATAGATGTCTATGGAGGCAAGGTGGGGAATAAAAGGTGGGGGAGCAAGCAAGTGGGAATAAAAGTATGCCAGTGCTAAGTTGTCTGGAGGCAACAGGGGTGCAAAACTATCACCTGAGTTTATATCTTATCTTAGTGGATGGAAAACAGGCCACTGCTAAGAGAGACACAGCCTCTAACATAACCATTGTGAAGCCTGCAGATGTGAAAGAGGAGAAGAACTTGCTTGGGCAGTCCATTCCAGTCAGAGCTTTAGGAGGGTCCCCATTCCAAATGCCTTTGGCCATGGTTCACCTTGACTGGGAGGGTGGAAAAGGAAGCAAGCAAGTAGTTGTGCAGATGTCTTGATAGGGAGTGATTCTGATAATGCAGTCTCTTGTGTGCATGCAGTTACATGCAGTCATGCTTGGACACAGGCACATGGGTCTGGTAGCTTGGGGGAGACACAGACAGACCTCTCACCTGAAACTAGGGCTGGTAAGGTGCCTATTTCAGGGAGGGAGGTACCCTGTAGTAGTGAGCCTGAAGGTGAGCCACAGCTGCTGGTAGGTATTGATGTTCCCTTGGACAGGGCGACTGCAAGGGCAGAGGTGAGTGGTAGTACCCAGGCTGACAGTGAGGCACCACTGTCAGAGGACACCAGACTTCTTGTGGAAGGGGAGCTGGGAAGAGTTACAAAGATAGAGCTGAGACAGGCTCAGCTCTTGGACCTTACACTGAGAGGCTTGAGGGAAGCAGCTAGGGAGGCACCTGATTCTCAAGGAAAAGGGGAGTCTGTATACTGGAACAAAGGATTACACTATATAGACAGGACCCCTGAGGGAGGGCTAGAGGGTGAGGTAATGCAGCAGTTGGTAGTGCCTAGAGCCTTCCATCTGGCACTTGTAGCTACAACCCACGACATTCCTTTTGCAGGTCATATGGGCATAAGGCATACCAAGAGATATATTATGCAGAACTTTTACTGGCCTGGGATTACAAATTGTAACAGGGTACTGCAGGACCTGTGAGCAGTGCCAAAAAGGAGGCAAGGCAAGAGACAAGGTCAAAGCTCCTTTGATGCCTTTGCCTGTGATTGAGGAGCCATTTCAAAGGGTATATTGTGGGGCCTCTGTGTACCCCAAGCTCCAGAGGGAAGAAGTATATCCTGGTAGTAGTAGATTATGCTACTTGATACCCTGAGGCAGTGGCATTGTCCTATATTAAGCCAGAGAAGGTGGAAAATGCTTTGTTAGAGATTATCAGCAGGGTAGGATTCCCAAGAGAAATACTGACTGACAGAGGTGCCAATTTCATGTCACACTTGCTGGCTTATTTGTGGAAGCGCTGTGGGGTGAAGCATCTAAAAAGCACCCCTACCATCCCCAGACTAATGGTCTTGTGGAGAGGTGAAACTCTACACTAAAGACCATGCTACAGGCATTTGAAGATCAGTTTAAGAGAGAGAGTGGGACAAATATTTGCCCCATCTTCTGTTTGCATACAGAGAGGTACCCCAGGAATCTACAGTTTTTTTACCCTTTGAGCTGCTGTATGCACATAGAGTGAGAGGGGCTTAATATTTGATTTATGATGAGTGAAAGGGTGAGTGTGAATCCCACAAGGAGTCTGTTGTGGCATATGTCCTAAACCTCATGACAAGGCTTAGGGAGCTCATGGGCTTGGTTCTGGAGAATCTGGCAGGGGCCCAGCAGCAGAAAAAGGTCTGGTATGGCAGGAATGCTCAAGCCTGAGAGTATGCTGTCAGTCAGCAGGTTATGGTTCTCATTCCTGTCACACATAATAAGCTGCAGGCAGCTTGGGAGGGACCATTCAAAGTGGTAAGAAAGGTCAGAGATGTTAACTACTAGTCAGGTGGCAGAGCACAAATTGTACCAGGTTAACATGAGGAAACCTTACCATGGTAGGAAGACCCTTGTGCTAAGTATTTGCAGTAGGAGGCAGGAGGAGTCTGAGGTGGATCTATGGCTACATCAAGCCAACCAGCAAAATGCCATTACTAAGGTGGATCTTAGGGTTGCAGGCATATGACATGACAGTGTGGCACTGTAGTGGCGTCAGCAATGCAAATGCATATGGGCTCTCAAGACAGAGTATGGGTTAATGCATTCTCAGATAGGCTCATTCCTGTCAAGCAACGTTTCTCAAGGGTCAGTTGAAAAACTATCTTGAATCTTCAAAGGGGGGGGATGTGTCAATGTGAGGTATTGCCAGTTATGCCAGGAAAAGTAGTGCAGTGGATGTGTAACATATGCCAGTGGGTCTACTTCATAACACTGAAATTTCATAACACTGAATTTCATAACATTTAAACCAAAACATCTAAATGCCAAAACACTGAAAACCCAAAACATTGGAAACTCAGAACATTGAAAGTGTGCTTCATAACACTGAAAACTGCAGTGTATATGTAAATAACATCCTCTCCACATATAACAACACCTAACCAACAAACACACTTTCTACTACGTTTATGCAGGGGGCAAGCCAACCCTGCACCCCCATGTGGGGGGAGCCCCCACACCCCTGTAAATTAAATATAGCAACTCCAAGATCACACTACAGTGGAAAAAAGTTAATTTCCTAACCTCACTGTATCACAATCATCATACACTGAGGTGAGGAAATTAACTTTTTTTTCCACTGTAGTGTGATCTTAGAGTTGGTATATTTAATTTACAGTGGGTGTGGGGGGCAGAGCCCCCCACATAGGAGATGCAGGGGGGGCTTGCCCTCCCCCAGAAAAATGTAGTAGAGAGTGTGTTTGTTAGTTAGGTGTTGTAGGTGGAGGGGGTCTTATTTACTTGTGCAATGTAGTTTTCAATGTTAAGAAGCACACTTTCAGTGTTCTGAGTTTTCAATGTTTTGGGTTTTCAGTGTTTTGAATTTTTGGTATTATGGTCTCAATGTTATGAAATTCAACTTTATGAAATGTCAATGTTATGAAGTAGACCCATGCCAGCACAGCTAACTGGAATTTTGTAAAGAGTTATATATCATTCATATATCAAACTGATTTGTACAGATGCTTGTGTTGAAAATGTATTTGAAAGCTGCTTGTATTAAAATGTATCAACAGTGTGCCCTGCTGGACAGAAAAATAAATATACATGTATTATTGTAACTGTTTAAATGTACTGTATATGTTTTAACAGAGGGTACTGGAAGAGAAGAGGTTAATCTTAAACTTTGAAAATAGTTTGAAATAAAATTACCTGGCGTAGGCCATAAGATTGTTTATTACTGTTCTCAAAGTAGCCAGAGACAAAAAGTCTGCTTGCATTGTAATTGAGGGTGAACTAATTGCTACTCTGGAAGGTTGGAGGTTGGAAATTGTTTTATGACTTCCAGGAGCTGCATCAGATCTTAGCAAGGCACTGTGTGTATGTATTATTGACACATGTGTGCTAAATCCTATCAGCTTCTAGCCAAGGGGGGAAGCATGGGAACCAGAAGTCAGATGACCAGATATACATGATGTCATTATATAATCCATCACTAAAAATAATGTTTAAAAATAGGTGAGACTGAAGTCTCATAGGACTATATTTTTGTAACCTGACAAAGAAGGATTGCTCACCTACTTCATCTTGCCTTACTCTAGTAAGTAACCAGGGTATAATAATTCTTTACATCAGTCAGGAAAATATAGTGAGATTAGCTAAGTATTGTTTTTCTGTAACTGTGAGCCTGTCCACCTGTGTAATTTTTAATATTTCTTGTGTTTGAAACTCTGGTATTTATTGTAAATAGATATTTAGTATTTTCATGTTCTTTTATTATTTATTATTAAATATATTTAAACTTTTCATTGTGGCTGGTCCTTTAGAGAATATTTTAACCTTTGAGAGTACTTATATCTATTAGTGACACTGTGTCCAGCCCTGAAAGTCTGGCAGTTTGGTCAACATTACCATTTGTATTAATATTAATTTCATTCAGTATAATTGGGTACCCTTGCAAGAGCCTTAGAGTAGCTGGCTTTGGAGTGTCTGGTGGTGGTGTGTTTACCTTATAGACTGAGCAGAAGGGGGAATAGCTAGTAAATTGGTGCAGCCTTTCCCAGGTGTGTGTGTCAGTTGCATGGAGCAGGGACACTAAACACTGGTTCCATGGAGAGGGTGCTGGAGGACTTGGCTTGGACACTGAGCTGAGGACTCAACCCTACAACTGTGCCAGTGGGGAGTCTTATTGGGAATCTGGATAGAAAGAGAGGACCCAGCCCCCAGACTGACTGTCTTCTCTGTGTTTTGTTTCAAGTGAACATGCTTCTACAGTGTCAGTGGTGAGGATTCAGGCTCCTTGATTAATGCCCCAGAGATGGGATGTCATATATATATATATATATATATATATATATATATATATATATATATATATATATATATGGATCACTTTCATTTCGTTGACAGTTCATTTCACCGACACTCAACTCAGCAGGCCCAATTCACTGACACTTCATTTCACCGACACTTCATTTCACCAACACTCATTTAGTCGAAAAGGATATATGGCCTAGTCACCACTGCAGAGCCACCCTGGAGTTAGAATATATAGTAAAGGTGTGTGTGGGGGGGGTGTGGGGGGCAAAGCCCCTCACATATTGGGATTCTATAATGGTTTGTTGGTAATAGTTATTCATTGCACTTGTAAAAATGCATCTGTATACTGTAAAACATTTATGATATGTGGGGGGATTCACCCCCCCACACCCCTCATTGTGGAGGGCTGTGCCCCCCCTACTATATATTCTAATTCCAGGGTCGCTCTACAGTGGGGAATAAGCCATATATAATTTTCGACTAAATGAGTGTCGGTGAAATGAATTCTCGGTGAAATGAAGTGTCAGTGAATTGGGCCTGCTGACATGGTTGTCAGTGAAATGAACTGTTGAAATTAAGGTGACCCATATATATATATATATATATATATATAGATATATATATATATATATATATATATATATATATAGATATATATATATATATATATATATATATATATATATATATATATATATAGATTGCATACACCAGCACAAACCTTGGTTAAACTGATACTAATATAGCTATATGAATTTGTGCCTTAACTATCTGCTGCACAAAACTTAACGCACTATCACAACTATACCCTCCTCTATCATCTCAACTCCTTAACCTTCCTTGCACCTCCTCCCCTCCTTCCTTTATTTGTGCTGCTTTAACTTTCTACCTTATCTTCCTGTGTCTAGATTTTGAACAAGTCTTTGTAGTACGAAATATTCTCAAGTACAATGTAACAATCTATGCATACTGATGATACTGCACTGCATATGTATATATATATATATATATAAATATATATATATATATCACTGTGTTTAAAAACATATTCATATACCATCAATGACTGTTATTTTTAATTGAAACTATTTTAAATGCTGTTAATTGTTGTCAAGGATGTCTGAATAAAGGATTTGCTGCTGATGAATGAAACTGACTGCAAATGATGAAACAATGCACATGATGTCCACAATGTCTGTATAATGGAGCTTTTCTTCACAGGACTCAGCTGAAAAAGGTAACTGCTCAGTTACTATCAGAGTTTGCTTGAGGGTACAAAGACAACAGATACATGACAGAGTATACAGAGTGACTGACAAAACACAATATACATGCATTATATACACACTAGGTTTCAGACTAAGCACACTGAAAACAATGAGAATAAAAGTCAGAATGAGAGCAAAGTATGCAGAGCGAAGTTGGGTAGGAACGGATTCAGTAATATAGCTAGAGAATGAGCAGTTGCATTTTCCTACAGTCTTTTAATGGGCTTTAAGATCAGTTTTAGTTTAGTTCTTTTTGTAAATATTATAGTTACGCTAGGAGTAAAGTGCTCCTAAGAGAATGGAACCATGAGATGCAGATCAGTTTCTTGTTTGCTTTTCATGTGCTTTGCTAAATATATTTTTTTTAAGAAATGTAATTGATTTGTTCTCTTTTTTTGCCATTTACACAAATTGGCTAAGAGCTGTTGCCTTTAAAGTTGTGCATCTCCATGGGTTCACAGCAGTGACAGAATAGCAATTGTAAAGCACAAAATGTGTGTTGGAAAAGCATCGCTGTAAAATGTTTAAGTATAGGCTTTTGATCTTTTGCATAGTACACAAAGCCAGAATTACTGTCTGTTACACAAAAGCAACAGCCATTTCAAATGAAATGAACTTTGAAGTATTCAGTGCAATGTGTCCTCTTACTGTGAATTTAAAGAAAGAAAAATAACAGTGATTGCTAGCACTAGCATCAAGTAAGGATTTTTTTTGCAACTACAGAAAGTAATACATGACCAATTTTTCTTCAAACTCAAAATGTAATTACAGTAAATGTGATAAAATGGTTGTTTTAATGCATCGTTGTGTATGCAAAATGACTGATAAAACAGTAATTAAAATAGAACCCAAACAATTTACTTTAGTAATTTATTTACGAGAATTTATTGACTGTGTATTAATCTGGTTACTTATCCGTCCTTTTTTAGTAAATACCCAAGTAAGCATGTTCTAGTACCTAATCTGTCTGCATTAGACATGAAACTGTCAATCAGGGTTGTACAGACTTGCTACATCAGGATAGCAGAATCCATTCAAAGCAGAGGTTAAATGAACACTTACACAGCAGAGATTGTATAGTATGGTATACTCTTCATTATACAAAATACTTGATCAAATGGTTGCCTGATTATTTATTAAACGAATGTCAAATAGAAGATACATGTGCAGAATGCAAAACAACTTAGAAATGGTGCTGTAAGTTATGAGATGTCAGATTTTTAGAAGATAGATGCATTATACAAGTTTCACAATTCAGTAGTATATCACCTTCAAATAAACATTACATTGTGCGTCATGATAGCTTTATAACCTTATATTTAAATAATAATTTATGTGAAAGTATTTTTCATAGCAATTCTGGGCAAGCATGCCTTTGATGTTTTTTATCATAGCTGTTATGATGACCATACAAGTTCATGAAAAGTCAGAAGTAGTTTGTATAATTTTCCCATGTTTTTATACTGAGTTTTAGGAAATGTAAAGTAGTACATATGTGTAAACATATAAGAAATGTGATGAAATGACATATTTTATATTAGAGATTTAATGATGTAAAAACACAGATTATGAAGAATTAGTCAAAATTGTTTGCCATTAACTTCCTTTCCTAAATAATTATGCATGGTTGCATGTTCAACCAAACTTTATTAGTAGAACACCGTTATGTGGTAGTACTTATACCTCATAGTGATTAACTTAGCATTATACATAGATTTATTTTCTTCACTTCTTAATACATAAGCATCTCTTTAATGTATTTTTATATTAAGCTATTTATTTCACATGTTAACCATTTGAAATGCCAGGAATGCTAGAGTGAATCCCGAAATGTGCAAACTGAATGGCTGAAAGATCGGACTGGTATATTCTAAGTCCAAGATGCCATTTCTTGGAATATTCCCTTTTCTCTAAGGTATGACAGTCTCAGAGTTAGTGTATATATATATATATATATATATATATATATATATATATATAGATATAAATTCAAGTGTGTGAGGGGCTTGCCCGCCTGAAAAAAGAAGTTTTAAGGAGAAGAGTGATTTTGAGTTTCACTCTTCTCCAGGTATTCTGTTTTTTTTGTCTTTTCAGCACTTGGCACGTCAAGTTTCAACATTTCAATAGGGAACCATTTCACATACGAAGAATTTTCTTTTCAAATTTAAGTCTACCTCCTGTACTGTACAGCCTGGTAAAACAGTCCCTCAGTCTAATTTCCATCCATTTTTAAGCACTTCTATTTTTAGGTTGCCAGCATGCATGAAACCTCCTGGCCATACACTATGTAGCTAGTAAATTAAACAGCTTGGGACTCTGCCAATCAGGTCTGGCTAAACCCAGTCACTAAGGATGCCTCAAAGGTAATTTTGCTATACCCCTGTTCTATTCATTTACCCAGAAAGAGACTTAATTAGTAATCAGTAGCCTTGCTTTCCCATAAAAATGTCCTTACTGAGTGGCAAACCCTTAAATTCCCATCTGGTACATCACCGTTCTCCAAAATGTACTTTACCACTTCCACTCCCAAGGAATCTTCCACCATATTTCAAGATAGGCCATCACAACCAGACCATACCCTGTATTGAAATTAAAGTAGCTTGACTACCCCATGAAAAACCTTTCTTTGCACAGTCCATACCAATACTCATCTCATCTACAACCATCATCCAATAGATCCACATGGATCTTGTTTGGCATTGGGCCATATGAGAAAGGATTAGCTTCCACGGCTCCCACACCTCTAAACAAAGTAGACAGAGTTTTGACCTGTTCAAAGACTCATGGGGAAGGTCCCATAGTTTTTCTCTGTTATCTACCCACCTAAGTTGTTTTGCCACAAATGTTGATGAAAATGAGGCGGGATGGGTTGATTACTTCACAAAAGCAAGTGAAAATAGAGTTTCTTCTCACCTGCACCTAATTACATCACCTCTGTTACGGACCTACTTTTCATTGCCAAGCTCCACTCCTTTCTGCTGTCTGATTGCTACTCATTCCCTTTCCACTTAAAGTTCTGTTCCCCTTACGTGGACCTGTTTTGCCTACATATTATCCAGTTCAAAGGTAGAGGGAGACTTTCAAGACAAAGCAGGCTGTTTCCAAACTTCAGTTGCCATTAACTCCCCTTACAAAATAAGCCCACCACCAGACCTGGCTGCATTTCAGCCAGATTTTATGGGCAGAACAGTATGTCCATACCAAGGGGAGAAACTTTGAATATGTACCTGCTGTGGGGGTGCCCCTTTTCTTTAAAATGTACTTTACCTGCCTGGCTCTGTGGCACAGAGAGATGGAATCTTGACTGCAATCCAAGTGACTGGGGCTTGATTAGTGGCCACTAGAGGAGCCAGGCAAGGGAGGAAAAGGAATGAAGGGATGTGGCCTACTCACTTCTTTTGAGGAGGGGGGGGGGTTGCTTGCACACAGAGCTGCTCAAGACAGTATAATCTCCATGTTGGAAACCTGCTTGGAGGGAATGCTCCTTATGGAAGTGAGGTAACATCCTCCTCAGAGATCTCCATTGCACTCCCCTCCCTTGTGCCCCAATGGATATGTGTACAGTTAGGCAGAGGGAGAAAAAAATGAAAAAAAAAAAAACAAAACTTAAAACACCTAGATGGCTGCATGTATGATGACCCATATTGGTCACCTCTTGCCTGGTGAGGGCAACAGATGAGCTGATTGACTAAGACAGGCTCTGACGGTCAGCAGCCAGTAGGGGCAAAAGGTTGTAAAAACTGCACTTTACCACTTCCCACTTTAAATAGTCCATTCTCCATATTTTAGGTAATGTCATCACAACTAAATCATGCTCCATAACAAACTAAGGTAGCTTAATTACATAGTGAAATGCATTTCTTTTCTCAGGACATGCCGATAGTCAGTTAAACCCATAATCTCATGGGACCACATGGGTCTAGTTTAGCATAAGCCCATCAGAACAGGGAGCATCTTTCTCTCTGCACTTCTAAAGAAAGATAGGCAGACCCATGTTCTATTCAAGAACATAAGGGAAGAAGCAACATATTCCTTCTCCTAACACACCTAAGAGTTTTGCACTAACCAGATCAAATACTTAAAAATTGTGGCATGTTACCCCTTTGTGTCTTATGC
The DNA here is from genome assembly GCF_019279795.1 of Protopterus annectens. Taxonomy (NCBI): domain Eukaryota; kingdom Metazoa; phylum Chordata; order Ceratodontiformes; family Protopteridae; genus Protopterus; species Protopterus annectens. Next base: position 95,802,892 of record NC_056740.1, read on the forward strand.
CAGTTTTACTCTGTTTCATTTGCCACTTAATGCCTGCATTTCTAAACTTTCCCCTCCTTCCCTTTACCCCACCTTACACCCACTACTTTGTCATTCCTCCTCCTCCTCCTTCTCCTTGTTTTGCTTCTCAAGCTCTTTTAACAGCAGTCTGATTTGCAGTTTGAATGGGCCCATACCTCTCAACCTTTTAGCACAATAAATCAGGACAAACCCAATTGTAATTGGAGAAAAAAGGCCCAAAAGTAAGAACAGATTTTTAAATGGTGCTCTTATAAACTTAGAATGTAGTTAGAATAACAGGATTTGTGGTTAGCATGTATTTTCTGAAGGATATGAAGTCTGAAACTCAAATGTCTGTCATTATTTAGTGACTTCAATCCCCTGTGATTTGACAGAAAAACACACATTTTATGAGGAGCAGGCCAAAAACATGACTCACAAATCTGGATATTCTGCAAAAATATGGGCAGTTGAGATGTGTGATGGCTCCCACTAGTGGAAAATGGTGAGATGGCTCCAGGAAAAGGGGTATGATGAGTCCAGCCAAGTACAGTACAGCTCTGTGTAATCTGTGGTACACACCCTGCTTTAAGCTATGGAAGTTCAATGTTCAATCACTGCACATCTGAATAGTGTTACTGCAGATACATATGCCAAATGGACTTAGCTAGGTAACCAATGAATATAAAAAAATGTCTGTAGAGCAGATTATACAATATCCTACAATATGTCACTTGAGGTTAACATGAACAGAAAAAACATATCCACATAGTATGAGCAACATAAAATAGAGAAACTACAGTGGTGTAATTAAACTTACAGTATGACAGTAGCTATTTGAATTATTACTGCTGCAGTAGCCTTAGCTATATGGGTTTTATCATGCATATGATGCAACAGCTAGCCACCTTCTAAAGCTTAAGGGGACCTTCCACTTGCCCAAACCATTGTCAGCTCAAGTAGGGCTGGAGAAAATCAGTGCTCTGGGCACCAACTCCTTCGATTATTTGAAGCCAAGTGAAAAAGGGAGGCTAGCGCCCTGAAAGAGGTTACTGCTTTGTAAGTAAAAGTCAATCTCATCACCTTGGCAACATAAATCATACAAAAATAAGGGAATGGAGGAAGGGAGTGGTTACTGCTGCAGGAGATGGAGGAAGGGAGTGGTTACTGCTGCAGGGGATGGAGGAAGGGAGTGGTTACTGCTGCAGGGGATGGAGGAAGGGAGTGGTTACTGCTGCAGGGGATGGAGGAAGGGAGTGGTTACTGCTGCAGGGGATGGAGGAAGGGAGTGGTTACTGCTGCAGGGGATGGAGGAAGGGAGTGGTTACTGCTGCAGTGATCATTTAAACATCTATTGTTATTTTATGTTTATTTACACAACTGTCATTTGATCACAGCTGCAGTAGCCTCAGCTATATGGGTAGATTACCATAGCTATAAGGTTTGTGAAGAGGAAGGATGAATGTCCAAGAGCCCCTTGAGAATGAAGCTAACAAAGCCTGTCCTACACTTGGAAAAGGGGTCTAGTTTGTAGTGTGTTGTAAAAGTAGGAATAGAAGACCAAGCTGCTACCTGTAGTATACTTCTAGAGTCAGCCACATTGCAAAGAGCCACTGAAGAAGCCAAGACCATAGCAGAGTGTGACTTGACCCTGCCTGGAATTGACTTGTTATGGTGGGAAAAATAAAAGGAAATAGCATGGGAAAAATGTAGTAAATTGCTTGTTTTTACACAATTTTTTCTTATTTCATAGCATCATTAGATATGAATAACTAGTAAGAATTTCTTAAAGTTTTAGTTCTGGCAAGATACTATCTAGATTGTCTGTGGACATATAGATTAAGAAGGATGCATTCTCCCTCATTTTAGGTTTTAATGATAAATTATTGCAAAAGAACTTCCCTATTTTTAATTGTGCTGGGTTGGTAGGATTTCCTGTTAGTCAGTCAGTATGGCAATGAGAAGAATTATAGGGTAAAAGGGTAACAACATCCAATACAATGGAAGCAACCTACCCGACCATACTTATGTACCCTGTATTGTTTTATGGAGGATACTGTGTGTAGATAAGAAAATCTGTGTCAATCACTTTGATTCATTCTTTATTAGAGTGCAGACAGATGAGCATTGTTCTAAAATGAAAAGAGACTTCAATGACAAACACTACTCAGCTCTCTTCTTTAAATACAACCTCTCACAGAAGGGAAACCAGAACTATTACATTGAATACCACTGATCATCTCAGTAATGACAGAACCATCAATTCAGTAAGAAACAACAAGAACAAACAAAGTTGCAATCATAACACTGAAACATCAACAGTCCTATGAGCAGGATTTTCCCACAGTCCAGTGAGCATCAACTCTGGATCCAAAACATCCATTCAAACCTAAGCCCATCATCCAACAACAGGGCCAGGACCAAGGGCACCTCCCAGACAACTCCCCAATCACACCATGTGAAAGACATGTGAAAAGACCATGAAGCATCCCATACCAGACAGCCAAGACCTGGCAATCCAAGAGAGACCTGAAACATTTATGGCAACCTCTCACAGACCTACACAACAAACTACATTGGAGGAACAGGGAAAACATCTGCAATTGAATTTTATCTGGAAACACTCCATTAAACTATTAAGCAAAGCAGAAAAAAACATCCTAGAAAAGGCCTCACATTCATACCCCAACAGAGAAGCAACTTGGTCCAGATTGTCATAGATCTCAAAATTTTTACAAGGAAACTAAATCGCAATGTACATTTTCAAAGCAGAAAATCAATGGATCCCACCACCTCCTCAGCTATGTTTCCAACCCTGAAATAGATAAGACCCAGCTATTTTTGCCCACCCCTCCATCCCAGTATCACTGCTTTTGAGAACCAATGCAAAGCAGACATCCGCAAAATCCTCCAAAGACCACCTAAAAAGAACTAGTATAACATTAACAAGAACAAATTCATTGCCCTCAAAAACTTCAGCAAGGACCAATCCAGAAGAGTTATGAAAGCAGACAAAGGCTGGAGAATCCTGATCACCAATACAGCAACATGAATACTGTCCAATTTCAGGGTTGGAAACATAGCAAGGTAGTCCACACAGCCTACCTGAACCTCGCAAAAGCCTTTGACACAATACCTCACTTGGGCATCATAAATAAGCTTACCAGCTTAAATATCAACCCCTATATCACAAGATGGGTTGCAAACTAGCTCAGAGATAGAACCCACATGGTCAGAATCGCAGGTGCCATGTCTGAATCCAAACCAGTTACAAGTGGCGTCACACAGGGCTCAGTTCTGGGACCTCTCTTGTTTGGTATATACTTCTCTGAGGTTCAGGCTAACATGGGGGATTATGGCTGACAAAGTTCACAGATGACTAAAAAACTCGGGGCCATAATCGAATCTCCAGCTGACACAAGCATCCTCCAAAAGGGTCTCACAGAGATGGATGCTTGGTGCCAGAGCCACGGCCTCAAGCTAAATGCTAAAAAGTGCATAGTCATCCCCTTTGGGAAAAACAAGGTGCCCACAAATTACCACACAGGTGGTAATCCATTAAGTACAGAAGAAGTAATTAGAGATTTGGGGACCAACGTAGATAGTAATCTCTCCTTTGATAATCACGTTGCCAAAGTGGTTAGAAAGACCTTCTATATAGCCCACCTTATCAGGAAAGGGTTCATATCTAGATCAAGAGAGGTCATTGTGCCCCTCTACTCGTCACTCATCAGGCCCATAATTGAATACAATGCCCCTTTTGGGATGTACCTTACCTAACACCTGCAGCAACTGGAGAGACCCCAAAAGTACCTCACCAAGAGGATCATGGGCTACAAACAGATGTCCTATGCAGCTCGACTAAAGAAACTCCAGCTCTACTCAGTTGCTTACCGCCTACTCACAGGCGATCTATGCCTGACGTACAAAGTCATGTCAAACCGAGAATTAATGGACACGCTCCACCTCAAAAAATCCAAGTCCCTTAGAGCTACATGCTCCAGGGACCTAAACCTCAGCACAAAAATAAATAGGATATACTGGAGGGACAGATTCATTTCCCAGAGGCTCCCCTCACTCTGAAATAGAATCCCAATTCATGTTAGACGTAGCCCCTTGCTGACCCTCTTCAAGCGAAATCTGGACGAGTGGATGGGAAATCGCAAATTCACCCCTGGGATCTCTTCTGTGTCCCTGCTAGACAGAGGCACAGTAAACTAATCTTAAAAGGGTACCTTCTGTGACCTACTTTACAGAGGCACAGTAGGCTAATCTAATAGGGAGGCGGAAGCTAAATACACTCTGGCTAGGCTTATAAATGCCCTAGGGCAGATAACCTAGTATCTACCTATGAACCTATGAGCATGCAATAACAAGATAATTGGAATGCTCAATAACCTTACCTACTGCAAATCTAGCAAGTACAGCAAAATCAAGCTAGCCTATGAAGATTTACTGACAGCAATCACTAATGTCCATGAAGAGTGCCTTATCAGCAGCAGCCTGCTAGATTTCCTTACAGGTCTACACCCCAGGCTCCCTTGTTTTTTGGGATCCCATAAAAATGTACAAGACCCCCATATAGGCTAGTTATAGCTAGTTGGGTAAGCATCATGGAAAATATGTCCATTTACCTTGTGGTGCAAATCAAACCTCTGGCAGAAAACAACAGATTATTTCATATTGGACACTTCAGACCTGAAAAAGATCAAAGACATTACAGTTGACAAAACTGCATGGCTAGTCACTATAGATATGGAGGCCCTGTACATAGTTTTACCTCATGACTTCTGCATCAGGGCAGTCATTAAAGCCTACCATAAGGAATGGGAAGCACTCCCAGAAAAACTTGAAATGATTAGTCGACATACAACTGCAGCTCGACAACAACTATTTTAATTCGAAAACCATTACTTTCAGCAGGCCACAGACATCTCAGTGGAGGCTGCCATGGCTCCAATTCTGTCAAATACAGCTCTGGGGAAATGGGAGGAAAAGGTGATTTACAAGTTCTCATTTTATAACCACGTGGCCTGTTACTACAAATTCATTAATGATATATTTGTCATTTGGAACAGCAACCTCCAACAGCTGGAAAGATTTTATGAGCACATAAGCAAATCTATTAACTTTCTCAATTTCACAGCCACCTACAGTCAAACATCTGTAAATTTCCTGGACCTCAGCATCATGAAACCTGAATTTGGAGGATACCTTTCCAATGTCTTATTCTGCAAACCCACCAGACTAAACCTGTGTCTCAACAGGAATAGTATGCATCCCTTCAAAACAAAAAGAAATGTCATCAAGTCCCAGGGCCTCAGAATTGTCAGAGTATCTAAAAAACTCACAACCTTTACTAAAATCATCACCAATCTCAAGCAGGACTTCTTAGCTAGAGGATACAGCAGAAGACTGATCCGACAAATATTCAACCCTATCATCACACTGAAGAACAACAACAATGACCTACTAACCAATCTGGTCACTATTTGATGTCAAACGCACAAAATCCTCAGACACAAAGAAATAAAAATGGAACATCAGCCTTGTACTGACGTACTCTGTAGATTTTCATGAACTCAATAAAGCTATAACAGGCAACTGGTCCATTACTAGTGAGAATAATTCCCTAAGCAAGATACATCCACCCAGGCCAAACTTCATCAGAAGAAACAAGAACATTTGAGACTTTCTTCAAAATACAAGCCTCCCTCCACCATCCTACCCCATCCCAGGTACCTACCCACACATTCCTTCCAGTTGCAACTACTGTGGATATATGAGCAGGAAAGCCTCTTTCTACTGTCCCAACAACAGAAAAAACTATAAAAGCTCATGGTTTGGTAAGTGCAGTACAGACACTGTACATTACAGAGCCCAATGCTAGAAACGTACAACTTTTTACATCGGCAAAACTATCAATAATCTCAAGACCTGGATAGCTCAACATAGCACAGATATCCATCAATGAATAGCCAGGACCCTATGGCTGAATATTCCAGAGAGAAACTGGGACATAATGCTGTCCACCTTCACATTATAGACTGAATTATGTCTAAGGCATTCAATGGAAAAAAAATAATGAACTCAAGAAAAAAAACTCAAACGGCAGATATAGTTGCAAGACAGAAACTCCCCAGGTCTGAATACCACCTTCTCAATCAATTGCATCCTAAACCTAAGGAAACTCCACTAACACATGTTTTACTAAATATGGAGATGGACTTGGATCCCTGGATCCTCCAGAAAACAGTACAAGCTACGTAAGCATTGCTGGGTAGGTTACTTCCATTTTAAGTTAAATGTCATCCTTTTACCTCATTTTAGGTTCTGGAAAGAATGCAGGGATGTGGATAGCTTGGTTCAAAGTTAACTTGAATACCACTTTAAGCATAAATGAAGGATTCATTCTCAAGGAAATTCTATCTTTGAAAAAAATGACCCACCATAAGAGACTGCAATGCAGATATTCTTCTTCTAGAAGTTTTCATAGGTTTATAGGTGATTACTGGGCTATTGACCTGAAGGTCTTTGTAAGCCTAGCTGTGTGTACAAAATATAATACTAGAACAACCCAATATAAAGGATCTTGTCAAAACTCAAGATTATCTAGGAGAGTCATAGGTGAAATCCCTGTCAGGAATTTATGGCTTCCCATCCAGTCATCCAGGTTACACTTAAGTAGGGTCATAGAGGGACTCTGATGTGAATTGGTAGCCTATTCCAGAGGAGTGGCAACCTCTGAGAGATTTATCTGTCTCTCCACCAGGTCCTATTTATGTTGCAGGCCAGGTTAAGGTCCCTGGAGTGGGGTGACCCTTGTCTTATTTGACTTGCAGATGTGCAGCATTTTCATAGGTTTGGATCTGAGATTGCTCTGTAGGCCAGGCACAAGTCTTCTCTAAGTAGTCTGTATGTTACTGAGTACAGTGACAGTGACTTCAGTCTGTCAATGTATGACATGTACTGGAGACTTTGAATTTTATTGGTTAGAAATTTCTGAGTTCTCTCAAGTTGCTGCAGGTACCTGGTAAGGTACACACCAAAGAGAGCATTGTACTCAATTACTGGCCTGATGAGCTCCAATGTAAAAAAATCGTTACATAAAGAATTTCATAAAGTTGCAAAAAAGGAAAAAAAATATTTAACCAATTTAACCAATAAGAAAGCTCAACACTGAGCCCTGTGCCAGCAGCCTTCCATCAGATGAGTCCTAACTGCACTCCCCTGACACAAGGGTGCAAGAGGGCCCTCTCCACAAAAAAAAAAAAAAAAAAAAAAAAAAAAAAATAGCCTGTTTTAGTGCTCAATTTAACAAACAGAACCAGATTCAGCAGGTCTGAATCTAGTCTATACTACACCAGACAAAAAGTGCAACAAATCAGCAAGGACAGTTTTAAAACATCAGCAATATAGCAAAAATACAGTTTAAAAGTGCAAAATATAAGTATAAAATCGTACTTCTGGTTAACAGAATGCAAAAGATTCCTTGGATTGCACAGATGAATACAGCAGAGCAGTGGCTGGTCACATTACTCTGTGTAGCTGTGTTAAAACAGTGGGCAAACTGAATTAAACAATTTAACCAATACAAGTGCTCAAAACTGAGCCCTGCCAAGAACATCCAATCAGATGAATCCTAACTGCACCTTCTGCTACAAGGGTGCAGGGGGCCCTCTATAACAAAAAATGCAAAATACAGTATACAATTGTATTTATGGTTAGCAGAATGCAGCAGATTCCTTGGATTGCACAGATGAACACAGCAGAGCAGTGGCTGATTGCCTGACTGTGAGCTGTGTTAAAACAGTCCATGATAAGAACCACAAATCAGCCTGAACAGCCAGTTCAAATGGAACAATAGATAGTATTTTCAAAGCAAAATTAAGATCCCAACTTGAAGCCACATGTTTTATAGGTGGGCAAATATGTAAAACCTCCTTTCAAAGACAGCCTCATATGAGAGTGCATTGATAGAGGAGGATCTTGGACAGACATACAGAATTGAACTAAAGGTGAACCTTGATAAAGGAGTAAGACGGACCAGAGAATAAAAATTCACACAAATAATATATAATAAAAATGTAATAGTTCTACTAGACAAAGACAAACAGGTATTGATTTTAAATTCATTTTAAGTCTGTATTTGCTTTAGCTAAGGCCTTTAAGCCTGTACTAGTGATTCCAGTATATTGTTAAACTGCATTTTTTCTGTTTAAGTGGTTTAACTATTGTTGTTAAGCCCTGGTTTCATTCTTGTGTAATGAGTGTATGTCAAGCTAATTCAAGACTTGTCTTTGCATTGGAATAGGGCAGTCATCTCAGAGCTAAGGGTGTAATTACTCTGTAGTAGTTGTTTTCCTAAACCCAGTGTATCTGTTGTCGCCTGCCCCTTGTGATAATTTGATAACATAATTCCCTCTTTTCCCATGTAATGGCTGTTGATAATATGCACGTAAGTATTTTTTTTTGCTATGTCTCTCCCCTTAAACTACTCACCAAGCTAAAAGACCTTTGATAAAATTGCTTAATATTGAGTAAACTGACACTGCTTGCACTGATTTTAGTATCAAATTAGTGAGTTTTGTTTTCTCACTATAATTAGATTACTGGTTCTTGCTGGTGGTAGAACCCAAACATTATTCTAGAACTGACCTTCAAGCCACCAGAGTCATTCCTGTCTGTATCATGGATCATTCCCCACAACTTCTCTAGCCAGCCTGATTGGGTAACTTGAGACAGTGCTAAGAATTGTTTAAAGGAAGAAGGAGACAGATGAATATAAAAGTTTAACTTTTTGCTTTTTTTGAACATGAAACTCCACAGCAGACAAACTCATGACAGGAACATCACCTCAAGGATAAGGCATTTTAGTCTGTCTAGGCAGAGAGGGATTGCCTGTACCTTTCTCAGAGAATGACAAGAGTGGTTCTCCCATGCTTATCAAGGGCACTTCAAATGTCATAGAGAATATGTCTAACTTCTGGTCCATGGTGGCTGAAGGGACTACATCAGTGGACAACAAGGAACAAGATGAGTGGTCTGAGGAACCAGAAATGGACACAGCATGTTCACCTATCTTTGAATGAAACAAAGATGTAGTCTGATGAATTTTATTTATTTATTTATCTGATGTTTGTTTACTGGGAAAGTCCAACTGGGCATGTGCCAATTTTCAGCGGATACCCGGGGAGAAAAGCTCCAGAAACACATTAGCATAATTACATTTCTTCCGTTTTTACATAGAAATTCAGGTACAATACAATATACATATAATAATCACTGTCAATAACAACAAAAGTTGTATAAATAGCAAATTAAAAACTATATGAGTCTAGCACAAGGTATATTCAATGTAATATAGGTTAGTAAAATAGTATGGGGAAAGGGCAGAGTAAAGAAAGAAAAAGAAAACATCAAGTAGATGTGGATTACAGATGGAAAGAATGGAAAAAAGGATAAGGTATACACATGGTACATGAGAAAGAAAAGAAAAATTGTACTCCAGTTATGAGAGGTTAGACAGAAAACTAAGTTGGCATAGGGCACTGGCAGAGCCAGTTGTTGCATAGATGTTGTTTCAGCTGAGATTTGAAGGAAGAGTGATAGGGTATAAATTTGCTAGATTTAGGAACAGAGTTCCAGGTTTTAGCAATGCATTGTTAGTACAGACTAATGCCAAAAGTGGTAGAAGTGGCAAAGGCTGTTAAATAATTTAATTTATTATTACTTTATTTATTTGTTTTTGAGTGGGAAAGTTTGACTGGGCAACATCCCATTTTCAGTTGAGGCCCGAGAAGAAAAGCTCCATGCAAGCTTACACACAGTTATATATTTTATTTTTTTTTTCTTTATATAAAATGTGTCCAGAGGAGGATGGAACTGAGGAACTGGTCTGCTGCTCCATGGCTAAGCCAAGAAAGAAACATGGCTAACAAAGTCAGCAACAGTCGGTAAACAGGCAACTGTCCATTTAAACTAATGTTCCACAAAAACAATACAGTGGCAAGCACAATAAAAAAGCACTTGCGCAGCCATTAAGAAACCTTTATAATGCTTTATACATAAAAAGAATTATATGTAGAGCCAACTTAAATAAAACTAAAGTTGACAGTCAAAATAGTAAAACAGAACACGCTGCTTCAGCTTAAAGAAATGTCTTGAGACAGTCCCCAAAACAATAAAACTTGGCTAAAAATAAACAGGTTTTCAAAAAAAGTACTGTCTCAGTCATAAAATAAATAAGTAAATAAAAGAGGAAGGTTTCTCTGTGAAGCGACCCTATGGATAAACTAAAAGTTATGGAGAAACTCTAGCTGACCGCTGATCCTTGAAAGCCCACAGGAGGAGTGCTCTTCTGCAGCAGGACAGCTTTAATGGACTTGACACCCAGACACTGCTGATTCTCCACTCCTGGTTAAGTTGTCAATGGTCTGGGCACATAGAAGGTGCCCTTAAGCTTTGAAAGCTGGCTGGCTATTACATCCTAGACAGGTTATAACCCATACAGCTAAGGCTACTGCAGCAGTGATCAAATGATGAACATAAAAGATTACCGACAACTTAGATGTGGAGGGATGCAATATGCACAAAGTTTGCTACAGTGCCAGATCAGATGAAGTAGTTGTTAGGGGTAACATGGGAGATACAGTGGAAATATGGTGATAAGTAGGACAGTGTGGAAAGAGGATGCTGGGGTCAAATATCACTAAGCAGAAGAATGGTGTGGAGTCTGATAAAAATATGATCTTAATTGTGCACTGCAGCTTGTAGAAAAGTCTTTAGTTATGTTTTAAGCCATTTTTGTGAAGGATAGATGGTGAGATTATTAGGAGAAACTGTAGAAGAAAGTGTGGTGGTCCAGTCATAGAGGTTAAATTAGACATACTTTTATAAAAACTTGATGGTCTCCTACCCAAGTGACTAAAATGGCATGTCAGGCCATACCTTTAACCTGCAATCAACCTGCCATGATATAACACTTACTAAGATTTTTTTTTGCTACCTATGCCTAAAACAAATTTTGACTTGACAGTACTGCCACCTTGTAATGTGAGCATTTTAAAAGGGCATCCATTTTTTTTTTTATGGGACTGTGTTTCCACATCATACCTGACCTAACTTTTGCTATAGGTTGTACAGTCAGCTAATTATTTAAGCTGCTTTTAGTGTACCTTAGGTAGCATTTAACCCACACTTGTAATACCGATTCTCCCATCAGATTAACAGACACCATATTGTACTGAAAATCTTGTAAATGTTTTCCTATTTTGATTTGATTTTTACTGCCATATTTTACCACAGACTTTATAGCATGCTGTCCATTTGTTTTTTTTTCTGTTCTACATTTCTACATCATACCTGAACTGCCTTTTCCTATAGTTTATATTGTCAGCTAAGCCAGTTAAGTATTTAAACTGCTATCATTTTGTCTGAGGCTGCATATTACTGAGAACCTATTACACCGATTCTCTCATCAAATTACTAAACACAATGTGACAAATGCTGTCTGCACCACATTGTCAGCCTCCTAGCATTATGCACATTGAAGCAGGGGAAAAACTGACAACACCTTACTGTTACCAGATATAGAATCCACCTCTCAGAGGTGTAGATGCTTAATGTACACTGGAAGCAAACCTCTCATGTCCCCTCATGTACCCAAGTCGCCATTGCCCACTACACACCCACATCACCACATCACTCAACTAATACTAAACCTACTTATGCAGAGGTACTAAGAAAATTCCTCTCAGTCTGTACTAGTCCTTCTAGGCAATCTAGGCAACATATTGCTGTGCTCAAACATCAGCAGCACAATCACATCTTACCCATGAAATACACTATTTGTTTTACCATGAGCGGAGGTTACCTAAGCGATATGCAGAATCCTCTGGGGTAACCAGTGCAATATGACAAACTTGAAGATGTCCTTATCACAGATGACTCAATAGTTAGTCATACTGATGCACAAGCCAGAAGACTGAGCAAAACGAGAGTAACAGTCAGCTGTTTTTAGGTGATAGGCTTTGCAATGCCACCAAGGCTCTTAGATCCCTTCATCCCTTATAGGCATAAGACTTAACCATTGCATGTGTGAGAGAGAGAGAATGACATTTGTCACTCCTGTTCTTACAAATTTAGCTTCAATTTCCTCCACACCTACAGTTCCCCATCAGTGGTCAATCCAGAACCACAATGCCATAATATTCTCCATAAAAACCTAACACAAGACATGCTCAAATCCTGCTGTATTCTGCAACTTCTCCAAAATTAATCTCATATTACTGGATGATGACTTAAGGAGTTTTAATCATTGCAAATCCCAAAAGGAGCACATCACTAAAATGGCCACTTATACCACTGATTTCTATTATTATCTGAATTTTTGCCTTGAGGCTTCTGTCCCCATCTATCAAAAATGCAATGGCAACTTTAAAAACAAGCCATCTTTGGTGAAATACCAGTATCAGTAAACTTTGCAATGAGAGAAAAAAAACTTCTTTGTTATAAAGAACAGTTTAAAAATCCCTTGACACCAAGTGTGTCTTCAAAAAGGTTAAAAAGAAAATTAAAGTGAAGAAACAAAACCCTGAAGCAAAATAAGAAACATTTTATATCACCCAAAGATAACCACAAAGCGATCCTTACCTGTGTTTGAGGAAATATCAAATGGTCCAGTAAGCAAATTTAGTTCAAAGGTCTGGTAAGGAAATTTAGTTCAAATTTCTCCCTTCTTCCCCTCATTTTACCTTTCACACTATCCATTCTGTACCCCCATACATACTTGTTAGAAAAGTTCTAAAAGCCCTCTCCAAAACTAAAAGCACTAACATTATGGGTCCAAATATCATGCCAGGTTGTTTCATTCTACTTTGAATCTCTGTCTCACAGACTGACTCACAGTCTTAGCCTCTTTACTGGGTATTACCCAAGGCCTGAAAGACAGCTGTTATGGTACTCTGCACAAGTGAGGCCCTACCACTGACCTCAGGAATAACAGACCTCTTAGCCTTGTCAGTATTTAGCACTGAAAAATAATGGAATAGATGAAATAAAAGCTTTCCAGAGGGAACCATAACACAGTATAATATTGCTCTGTCTTTCTTTTTTCTACACCCTTTCTTTCTCTCTTTTGCTATGAGACTTCAGATTATGATTTTTGTGATGCTGAGTAGCCACTGTTGCCCATGGTTGGGGACTCAAATATCCTTGGCCCAGTTCACTAACCCCTTTAACAATTGTATAAATAAAATAAATGCTGTGGACAGGATTCTGAGATAAACTGAAAAGGTCTGTGTCTGATACAGTGGATATAAAAAGTGTATATACCCCTGATAAAATGTCAGGTTTTTGTAATATAAAAAATTAGACCACAATAAATAATTTCAAGACTTTTCCCACCTTTAATGTGACCTATAATCTGCACAATTCAATTGCAAAACAAACAAATCCATTAGGGGAAAAAATTATAAAAAATAAAAAACATACAATTTTCTTAGTACCTCTGCATAAGTAGGTTTAGTATTAGTTGAGTGATGTGGTGATGTGGATGTGTAGTGGGCAATGGCGACTTGGGTACATGAGGGGACATGAGAGGTTTGCTGCTTGCATAAGTGTACACACCCTTAAACTAATAATTTGTTGAAGCACATTTTGATTTAATTACAGAATTCAGTCTTTTTGGGTAGGAGTCTATCAGCATGGCACATCTTGACTTGGCAATATTTGCCCACTCTTCCTTGCAAAAGCGCTCCAAATCTGTCAGATTGCAAGAGCATCTCTAGTGCACAGCCCTCTTCAGGCCACCCCACAGATTTTCTATTGGATTTAGATCTGGGCTCTGGCTGGGCCATTCCAAAACTTTAATTTTCTTCTGGTGAAGTGATTCTTTTGTTGATTTGGATGTATGCTTAGGGTCATTGTCACGTTGACAGGTGAAATTCCTCTTCATCTCCAGCTTTCTAGCAGATGCCTGAAGGTTTTGGGCCAAAAATGACTGGTATTTGGAATGGTTCATAATTCCCTGCACCTTGACTAAAGCCCCAGTTCCAGCTGAAGAAAAGCAACCTAAAGCATAATACTGATACCACCATGCTTCACTGTGGGGATGGTGTTCTTTTGGTGATGTCAAGTGTTGTTTTTGCGCCAAACATACCTTTTGGAATTGTGGCCAAAAAGTTCAACCTTGGTCTTATCAGACCATAACACATTTTCCCACATGCTTTTGGGAGATGATGTATTGTTTTGCAAATTTTAGCTGTGCCTGGATGTTTTTCCTGTTTAAGAAAAGGCTTTCATGTTGCAACCCTACCCCATAGTCGAGACATATGGAGAATACAGGAGATTGTTGACACATGTAGTACACAACCAGTACTTGCCAGAAATTCCTGCAGCTCCTTTAGTGTTGCTGTAGGTCTCTTGGCTGCCTCCCTGACCAGTTTTTGCTTTGTCTTTTCATCCATTTTGGAGGGACTTCCAGTTCTTTGCAACATCACTGTTGTCTCATATTTTCTCCACTTTTTGATGACTGTCTTCACTGTGTTCCATGGTATATTCAATGCTGTGGAACTTTTTTTTTGTAACCTTCTCCTGACTGATACCTTTCACCAATGAGATCCCTTTGATGCTTAGCTCTGTGTGAACCATGGCTTTTGCTGTAGTAGGCAACTGAGTAAATGTCAGGAAAATCCTACTAGGACAGCTGAACTTTATTTGGGGTTAATCAGAGTCTCTTTAATTGATGGCAGGTGTGTACCCAAGAAGACTGAATGTTGTAATTAAATCAAAAGATGCTTCAACAAAGTATTAGTTTAAGGGTGTGCACACTTATACAACCAGCTTATTGTATGTTTTTTATTTTTTATATTTTTCCCCAAACAGATTTGTTTGTTTTTCAATTGAAATGTACAGGTTATAGGTCCCATTAAAGGTGGGAAAAGTTTTGAAATGATTTATTGTGGTCTCATTGTTTTATATCACAAAAACCTAGCATTTTAACAGGGGTGTGTACACTTTTTATATCAGCTGTATATCCCTCATGATGGAGATGCTTGGGGAATAATTACAGGTGAGAGGATGTTGTAGTGAAGGGCTAATATCAGAAGAGATATTTGAGAAGGGAGAGCAGGTAAGGGTGTCAGAAACGCATTTTCCTAGGCAGACTCAGGATTTTTCTATATTTTGAGGTATGATTCTTTTTTACATTTCTCTTATTTGCACACCATGTTAACACAGAAGGTCTCATCATTGTATACTTTCTTAGTGACTAGTTTCATGTGAATGTGTCACTGTATGATGAATGAGCTGTGTTTTGCAGGTCATGCCCTGTGGAGCCTCTGATGGGATTTCATTATGGGACTTTATTGTGTCGATGTAGAAGCAAATCATATTCATATGCAATATGTTTTGAATATTGGAGTGAATGCGAATTAATGTGGGTAATGACTTGCGCATCTGAGTAGTGCCATGTATCCCTAGCATGTCTGAAAGTGTTAAATGTTTTACTTTACAGGCATGGGACGTCCTATACCAGATTAATTTTGAACTACTCATTTGAAAGGTTTTCTTTTCATTTAGTTTATGCTGTCCTGTGGGTGCTTGATGGACTGCAAAATTTCATGATGTTTAAGTGAAACATGCTGGACTTTACTGGATTATCAGTTTTCAGTCGATCAAATAGTTAGAATGATTAATGCAGTTCCATGAAAATAGTAATGCCAAGACTCCATATTAGCAAATTTATGTGGTCGTACATGCTTTTTTTTTTTCATTTCTGTAGTGTGGGCTGAGTTTTTGATTCATGTGTTATGTAGGTTATTATGGTTAATTTAAATTTTATTAACATTGTTTTGTTGTTATATTTACTTAGATATATGTGTTTAACAATATAGTTTGGAATTCATTATTTGTGCAGTAGCAAACCTCTGCAAATGTGGTAATGGGACTCTTTCTCTTGAAAGGTGTTTGCCATTTTCACACAATTGCATGGCTGTTAAGTTAATATATTTAAATAGTGGTGTGTGGGAATGCAGGAGGGTGTGCCTGCAAAAACACATTTTCTTTTTGTGTGTTTTCCAACAAAAATGGCTCTCAATATTATTTTTCTTTGCCAGTGATTTCAGTTGAAGTGACATGAAATAAAACATTTCTGAATGGCTAGAGTTTGCACACCAGCATAACACATTTGTAATGAATGTAGGTTTGTGTAGTGCCATAAACAAGAGGTGTCACAAATGAAAAAAACAAACAAACTGATGGCTACCTAGAGGGATAGGTGACTGTGATGCTTGTTTGCCAGGATGGTGAGTGAGTAGGTAGCAGAGGCTCTGAGGATGTGGTGCAACTGGATGAGGTCTTTTAGCAGAGTGAATTGTTTACAAGAAAGTATGTCACATGATATGCAGCCTCCCAGAGGTAGCTCATTAAAATGTAACCTTCCCCTAGGAAGAAGGTATTTGGCTAGATATTTAACCCCTAAGTGGTGGCAATTTCCATGATGACTCTGGGGCATTAATGGGGACATATATTTAGAAATGACGTGCTAGCTGGAATTGTTAAGGGTGATTTGAGTCAGTAGGAGCTCCAGGTTAGGGTCACTGCTAAGTTAATGAGAGGTGAATATATTTCTGCAAAATACAGATACTCTCCCACAGTTTCTTGATTACCAGAATGGACAATAAGTACTAAATCCTGCTACAGAGGAAATGTTTGAGTCACAGGATGACCTCATGTTTTGACATCTGTCTGTCCTAGTGCTCAGTATTGCCACTATGTTGATGTCCAATTATGGGATGGAGTTTGCTATGCCAGAATGTCCATTTGAGGAACTCTACCTATAAAGGCACAATGGGGATAGTCAAGGCTTTGGCTAGTATTGGATGCCTTTTGATGAGAGGTGTAAGCTTTCCTTGGTAAACCAGGAAGTCTTGTCTACCATCTTATCTCAGGCCAATACATGCTGGATCCTCATAGTCAACACCAACTACTTAGCCAATTATTAAAGCTAGTTATCTTGCCCTGGAATCTAGAGACCCTTCTTGGTGAAGGTAAGATGCTACATAAGACTAATGTCTTTTCTGCCTCTAATACATGCACATGAAGTTCCATCATGTCTGTCAGTATGTCTGTTTGTGTGGAGCACTTCAGGTCATTCACTCTAATATGGGTAACTACTACTTGGTTGTGGTTATATTTGTTTGGTTTAAGAGACCCTAGGGACCTTGTGGCATTTTGGATTCCCATACAGGGCAGGCAGCTAACAGTCACCATGTTCTTGTCCAGTCTGATGAGTGTGAATTTTGTATACCTAACTATAGAATAGCCATGACTAAAACATTTCCGTGTGTGAAAGCAGGCTTAATTGGCCTCATGGGCTTAGTCCTGCTGTTCTAGTGACTCAGGGGTGTGCTGTGTGGATTTGCAGTATATGTGGGTGGAGAAAGAGTAGGTGTTGCATGGTGTACTGAAGGATGGACTCTTTTAGAGAGTTTTCTAGAAGGCTTTGACAACTTTATTATAGCATCAGCATATGTTATGGATCTAGTGGTGTGTTGTGATTGATGTGGTATTGTAGATGTATGATGCCTGATGTGAGAGTTTTTTATATATAGTCAAACTTTATTGCATGAAACAAATTACTATATTACCTCTATAGTGCTTTCCTCATGCATGGTGTAATGTATAACCACCGGCAGCTGGCCCATTTTCGTTTGCATCCGTAACTACAGCCCCATTTAACTTTTACATCCAACACAGCCCAAAACTGACAATTTAAGTTAACTCCATGCAGTATATAGCATTCATGGGCAGTCCTCATGCATGGTACACTATATCTCATCAGTGTTTGGTTGCATTGCATTATTTCCTGCCCTATTCCTATCACCCCCCCCCCCCCATTTCCATTTAGTTTCACTCTATCCTTCTTTTTTGGTATTATTTTTGTTATTGTAGTATTCTATTACCTCGTTCCATTGCCTTTTTCTTTTTCCTCCCCTCCTTTCCTCATACTATTCAGTTTCTGACACCTTTACCCCATATCCAGGAACCTCTAGTGTAATCATTGCTCCCATATTGTTTTTGCCCCTTTCCAATTTTGTGTAACAATAGTTTTAACTTCAGTATCTGATAATGTTAATTTCTCTTTCTTTCCAGATACTGTCATTTTTCTTTATGCCCGCTATACAAACTTCCCAAGTATCTTTTTTGAAATATGTCTCCCAAAATCACTTATGCCTGCTTCCAGATTTTTTGAGCCCATGCACAGTCCCAGAACATGTACATCATTCCTGCCTCTTCCTCTTGACATCTCCGGCATTTACTGTCTTCCTTTCTATCTTCCCTTACTAATTTCATAGGGGTTAGATACCATTTATTTAACCTCAACCTTGACCAAAGGATGGGAAATCAGTAATTCACTCCAGGTCTAGCCACCATGTCTCTGATATACAAGAGACAGACAGTAATGCCTAAACTAACATACCCCCAAAGAGATAACCTCTAGAAACTGCCTAACTAATGTACCACTTCCTAATAAATGCCGATGATATACAAGGACAAACTGGGTTGGATTGCACAGCAAGGCTTATAAAAGCCCTGATGGTCGTTAGCCTGGTGTATACCTATGAACCTACGAACCTATCCAGTATTCTCTGACTTTGATCTCCCGCACTGTGAACTTACTGCATGTGCCTCACTGCTTTTATTCTGCTTTGCCAGTGTCCTGCAAGGCTCATTCATCCTTCCCATCCCCAGTCTTTCCCATTCTCCCTTCATCAACCTTGACCATTCTTTCCCTTAACACTTCATAGATCTGCTAGTCCTTTGTTTCTCTAACCTTTTCCATTTTCTCCAGTGTGCCATCATCACTCCCACTGCCCTCATTTTCTACCCATTCTTTTCTCCTGTTGCCCTCATTTTCTACCCATTCTTTTCTCCTGTTGCCTTCATTTTCTACCCGTTCTTTTCTTCTGTTGCCCTCATTTTCTACCCATTCTTTTCTCCTGTTGCCTTCATTTTCTGCCCGTTCTTTTCTCCTGTTGCCCTCATTTTCTGCCCATTCTTTTCTCCTGTTGCCCTTCATTTTTTACCCATTCTTTTCTCCTGTTGCCTTCATTTTCTGCCCGTTCTTTTCTCCTGTTGGCCTCATTTTCTACCCATTCTTTTCTCCTGTTGCCCACATTTTCTACCCATTCTTTTCTCCTGTTGCCTTCATTTTCTGCCCATTCTTTTCTCCTGTTGCCCTCATTTTCTGCCCGTTCTTTTCCCCTGTTGCCCTCATTTTCTACCCATTCTTTTCTCCTGTTGCCTTCATTTTCTGCCCGTTCTTTTCTCCTGTTGGCCTCATTTTCTACCCATTCTTTTCTCCTGTTGCCCTCATTTTCTACCCATTCTTTTCTCCCGTTGCCTTCATTTTCTTCCCGTTATTTTCTCCTGTTGCCCTCATTTTCTGCCCGTTCTTTTCTCCTGTTGCCTTCATTTTCTGCCCGTTCTTTTCTCCTGTTGCCCTCATTTTCTACCCATTCTTTTCTCCTGTTGCCTTCATTTTATGCCTGTTCTTTTTTCCTGTTGCCTTCATTTTCTGCCCGTTCTTTTCTCCTGTCACCCTCATTTCCTGCCAATTCATTTCTCCGGTTGCTGTCTCTGTATTCTTTTCCCAGTTATCCCTGATTAGTAACTGGTTCCACTATTGGGTCTGTCATATTCTGTATTTCTGTATTAACACCTCTGTTGTTTTAAAATGTTCTCTACCATCCTTTACTCTGCATATCAAATCTTCTTTTTAAGCTATTCCACTTCTCCTCCAGATTTCTTCATTTTTGTTCCTATTGTTACCAAAATTCTATTCCACTCAGGTTTTTGAGGTTCACTGCACCCCATTTTATGCATTCCAATTCTTTTAGTGCTTCTTTATTCTTGTCATTTAGTAGGCTTCTCCACGTCTCCCTCTCCCAAAATTATTTTGCTTGATCTCCATCTTATCTGTTTCTACCAGTGAATGATGCTATATGCCTGTACAATTGCTGGGATATGTGGGAGTCCCTAGCCTCCCATTTTTGTATTTATTCCCATCTTTGTCCTGCTTTCTCTGTTCCCCTTGTATTTACTGACCCAGCACTCTATGTCTTTTTATTTATTTATTTATTTACATTTGTTGACCGGGAGTGTCCGACTGGACGTAGGTCCATTTTCAGCGGAGACCCAGGGAGAAAAGCTCCACAGTTAAATTATGCAGACAGTAGTTACATTGGATGCATTTGTTTTAGCCATTTGTCACCAGGGGTCTAGTTGTATGTTGCAGAATAGGTGGGAGACTATTGGTAGTATCATCCTCCTTATTGCAGTAATTCTCCCAATCAATGTATAAGTCGTTTCCCTCTCTCTGTGATTCCCTCATATTTTTTTTCTAACTTCCTCTGGGTTTTTCCCAACAGTCTCTCTCACCATGTTCTCAGCAACCCAGATATGCTAGGTACATTGGGAACTTTATTTCTCTTTTATCTCACCTATCTTCCCCTTTTGACTTATCTTTTTATAATCTTATTACCATTTGTCTTTTTGTTGTTGCATCCGATTCTGAATGTCTCTCTTATAGTCCCCATTACTGCAGACACATCTTCTCTCATTAACATGCAGTCATCTGCATGTAAAAGAAACTGAGATTTTGTCCTATCCTTTTCTTCAGGCATTAGTAAATTGTGTCTGACTTCTACTGCCAGCTTTTTAATCACAAGGATGAACCAGCCTGGGGATAGCGGGCACCCCTGTTTGTTCTCCTCTCTATCCTTCTTTCTTCAGATACTTTCTTCCGTTTATCAGTATTTTAGTTTCTGCATCTTGGTATATGGCATGTATCCAATACATGACATTCCCCCTACCTGCCTTTCCTGCAGTGTCTTCCATAGAAATTCTACCTCACCATATTAAATTCCTTCTGAGGGTCAGAAAGCACATTCACACATTTCTCTTCCTGCTTTTTTTCTGCCTTGTGCATAAATTCAAGGAGGCCCCACCAGTTTCTTTTTTCTGCTTTCATTCCCCTTACAAAGCCATTTTCCCTGCTTGAATTATTTTTGGCAATAGTTCATCAAGTCTTCCTACCAATACCTTTTCCAAAATTTTGACATCTACATTAATCAAAGAGACAAACCTATAAATAATTTCCACTTCCTCCCTTTCTCCTTCCCCTTTAGCTATCATGGTTATTTTGTCCCTCCTAATACTTTTACATATTTTGCCTGAGACCTGTGTTCTCTTGCATTCATCCTGTAGGACATTTCACATTTCCTCCCCTCCCCATTTGCAGGAGTCTTGGTGGAAATCTATATGGCCCCCCAGCTTTCCTCTCCTTCATCTTTTATATGGCTTTTCTTATCTCAGCCTGACTCTTTGTTCATCATTAACTATTTATCCTTGTACATTCTCTTCCCAATTTCATAGGTTTCATAGGTTATAGGTTTCATAGGTAGATACTAGGCTATCTGCTCTAGGGCATTTATAAGCCTAGCCAGAGTGTATTTGGCTTCTGTCTCTCTATTAGATTAGCCAACTGTGCCTCTGTAAAGTAGGTCACAGAAGGTACCCTTTAAGATTAGTTTACCGTGCCTCTGTCTAGCAGGGACACAGAAGAGATCCCAGGGGTGAATTTGTGATTTCCCATCCACGTGTCCAGATTTCACTTGAAGAGGGTCAGCGAGGGGCTATGTCTAACATGAATTGGGATTCTATTCCAGAGTGAGGGGAACCTCTGGGAAATGAATCTGTCCCTCCAGCATGTCCTATTTATTTTTGTGCTGAGGTTTAAGTCCCTGGAGCGTGTAGCTCTAAGGGACTTGGATTTTTTGAGGTGGAGCATGTCCATTAATTCTGGGTTTGACATGGCTTTGTACGTCAGGCATAGATCGCCTCTGAGTAGGCGGTAAGCAACTGAGTAGAGCTGGAGTTTCTTTAGTTGAGCTGCATAGGACATCTGTTTAGGGTCTCTCCAGTTGCTGCAGGTGTCGGGTAAGGTACATCCCAAAAGGGGTATTGTATTCAATTATGGGCCTGATGAGTGACGGGTAGAGGGGCACAATGACCTCTCTTGATCTAGATGCGAACCCTTTCGTGATAAGGTGGGCTATATAGAAGGTCTTTCTAACCACTTTGGCAACATGATTATCAAAGTAGAGATTACTATCTACGTTGGTCCCCAAATCTCTAATTACTTCTTCCGTACTTAATGGATTACCACCTATGTGGTAATTTGTGGGCACCTTGTTTTTCCCAAAGGGGATGACTATGCACTTTTTAGCATTTAGCTTGAGGCCGTGGCTCTGGCACCAAGCATCCATCTCTGTGAGACCCTTTTGGAGGATGCTTGTGTCAGCTGGAGAGTCGATTATGGCCCCCAGTTTGCAGTCATCTGCGAACTTTGTCAGCCATAATCTCCCTGTGTTAGCCTGAACCTCAGAGAAGTATATACCAAACAAGAGAAGTCCCAGAACTGAGCCCTGTGGGATGCCACTTGCAACTGGTTTGGATTTGGACATGGCACCTGTGATTCTGACCATGTGGGTCTATCCCTGAGCCAGTTTGCAACCCATCTTGTGATATATGGGTTGATATTTAAGCTGGTAAGCTTATTTATGATGCCCGAGTGGGGTATTGTGTTGAAGGCTTTTGCGAGGTCCAGGTAGGCTGCGTGGACTACCTTGCCCTCATCTATGGCTTTGGTAACTGTTTCAAAGAAATCAACTAGGTTTAAGAGGCAAGATCTGCCCTTAACAAAGCTGAATTGGGTAGGGTCCAGTGTCTGGAGGCTCCCAATATCTTTGTTTATGAGTTCCATGATAATACGCTCCATAGCTTTACAGACCAGACTAGTCAGGCTTATGGGGCGATAGTTCCCGGGGTCCGTTGTGGCACCACCTTTGTGGAGTGGGACCACTGTAGCTGTATGCCATTCTTTGGGTACATATCCTGTAGTAAGGCTAAGTTTGAACAGTGACTTAATGTGAGGGTTCAGTTCTTCTTGGAGCTTGTGTAAGACACAGCCTGGAACACCGTCCAGTCCCATAGATGCTGTGTTTTTTGCTTTGGAGAGGGCAGCTTTCACCTGTGCATCTGTGATGTCAGAGAGGTTAT
The DNA here is from genome assembly GCF_019279795.1 of Protopterus annectens. Classification (NCBI taxonomy): domain Eukaryota; kingdom Metazoa; phylum Chordata; order Ceratodontiformes; family Protopteridae; genus Protopterus; species Protopterus annectens. The sequence goes on from NC_056740.1 coordinate 95,826,019, forward strand.
ATTCAGTTGGGATAGGAATTTGCTCCTTTGGGGGGGAAGGGGGGGAGAAGTTTGCGCTGAATCTATCTGCCAGGATGTTGGCTATGTCTGCAGGTTCGGTATATTTTGTACCGTTATGCAACAATTCAGAGCATATCTGGGAGTTTCCATCCATATTCCTGACATAACTAAAGAAGGCCTTGTGATTATCTTTAGTGTCTAGGGCAATTTTTCTTTCGAAACTGGCCTTTGATGATTTTATGAGGGATCAAAGTTTCTTGCTAATACTGATCAGAGATGCCTTCCCTTTTTGAGATTTTGCTCTGTCATGTAGTAGCTTCCTCCTTCTGTTGTATAGCTTATTTATGGCTGGGGTCCACCAGACAGGTCTCCTGTTTTTGGAGGAGTGAGTCTTGGTTTTATTTGGGATAGCACGATCCATGCATTCCTGCAGGTGCTCATAGAATGCATTTGTAAAGGATTCTGCAGATTGGACTGTATTATCCTCTGGCCCAGGGGCTTTGAAGGATTCCACCTCAGTCTTGAGAAGTGCAAAGTTGGCTTTAGAAAAATTCTTTACAGTGATTTCCTTGGCTGGGGGTGGGGACGGGATATGGATGTCCAGGGAAATTTGTTTATGGTCTGATCTTACCAATGAGGGGTTTACCTCTGGTGTGGAACATAGAGTCCCCATGTTGGTGATGACCAGGTCCAATATGTTGTTCCCTCTTGTGGGAGTGGTGACCAGTTGTTCCATTGCGTTAGAGTTTATAAATTCAAGGAACCATTGGGCGAAGGTGTTTGGGCTTGATTAGTTTTCCCAGTCAATGTTTGTGTAGTTGAAGTCATCCAATAACATAGTGTTTGGAGAGACCTTCATATTCTCCAGTGTTCTCAGGGATGCCAAGTGGGGTTCCTGTAATAGGGAGGGTGTTCTGTAGCAGGCTACAAATTGAAAGGCAGTTTTGCCTGCTATTAGTTGCACAAGGATGGTTTCTGATGCTTCATGCAGTGCCACTAACCTGGAGGTGTAGGTATCTTTGATGAATATAGATACTCCCCCTCCTTTTGTGCTTTGGTTCGTGTTTTGGGGCCGAAATGCATGGTATGAGTTATAACCTGGTAGTGCTGGGTTGCTCTCAGGAGCCTTGAACCAGGTTTCTGTTACTGCACAGACATCGATTTTCTCCATACTGAGGAGAGCCTCGAGTGCGTGCATCTTGAGGTTTAGACTTCTGGCATTGAGTAGCATTACCGTTAGTTTTTTTATCCTTGGGTTGTCTATGGAGGTGGGTTTGTCCTTTGAGCCTTGCCTAAAAAAGGCACTATGGGGGTGGCAAGAGCCTTGGCCAGTATACGAAAGCCTAAGGGTGACAGGTGCAAGCCGTCCCTAGTGAAGCAACGTGGCTTGTCGAGCATGTCATCCCAGGCTGACAGACACTGGATCCCCTTTGAATGACACCAATACTTTAGCCAATTGTTGAAACTGATCATTTTGTCTTCATACTGTGGCATCATTCTTGGTGAGGGCAAGATGCTACTCAAGGTCAGGGTCATACCAGCCTGGGCTACATGATCAGAGAGCTCCTGTATGTCTCTTTTCATGTAGTCCAGGGAGGTATGTCTCAGGTCATTCACACCAGCATGGACAATGACGGAGTCATACTTGTACTTGCTTTGGAGTGACCTGAGTGCTTGCGTTATGTGGCAGATCCTGGCATCTGACAGGCAGCTAACAGTGACCTTCTCCTTGTTCAGTCTGGTGAGTGGGACATCAGTGTGCCGGACAATAGAGTCCTCTATAACAAGTGTATTTGGTGTGTTGTTTGGCCTTAAGGGCTGTGACTGTGAGTCACACTGATTTTGTGAGATAAGTGATTCATGGGTATTGTTGAGGGGTGGCTGTTGCTTGGATATCTGCTTAGGAGGTCTTTGCTGTTTAGGCAGATTTTTATTTAGAGCCTCTGAGTATGTTTTTGTGTGTTTATGTGTTGGGTATGCAGATGCAATAGGTCTATGTGAGACTGGTTTTGTAGTGCGGGTGGTTACCTTTTCCTCCTGACTGACTGTGCCAGTCTTGGGTTGAGAGAGCTCTGCCTCCAGTTTGGCTGTGTAACTGCATCTCTCACATGTATTAGAGTTTGTTGAAAGGAGGAGAGGGTTGTCTGTGTACATAAGGCAATTGTAACATTGCCTCAAAATTTCCAGATTCACCAGCTGGACTGGAGAGTAACCCTGAAACTGACCCTTGGACATACCAGATTAGTATAGGGAACTGTTTTTTTACTGATCAGATTAGGGAAGGGAACTGATTTTTCACTTGATCAGGAAGGACCAGTCGGGAGCCTAATACTTATGAGAAGTCAAGGAGGGTGTAGTGCTTTAGTTAGTTAGTGTTTCCTTATAAGAGCTGAGCAAGTGCAGGGCTTTAGAAAGAGAATAGAGTGATTACTTTGAGAGTTTGAACAGTTCTAAGGGAAAAAGTCAAGAGCAGACTTTGTGGAGCCTGGAATAGTTTAAACCTGTTTAGGCGGCGCTGCCCAACGCTGCTCAGTGCACAAAACCACGCAAAAAGAGAGTTGTAGGGTTTTAAGAGAGAGAGATCAAGGAGTTTCGAAGTGACCCAAAATGGCCAATAAAACTACAGCTTCTAGGCAGTAACCACTCCTACAGGGAATTCCCACTGCCACTGGTGAACACAGAGACTTCCCTTTAGCCCAAGCAAGCACTGGCTTTCTAGAAACTTCCAAACAGTTCAGAACAGCAAATCTGTAACTGAACTTTCTTAACTTTCAGAAAGTGGGAAAAAAGCAAGATTTTTTTTTTCTTTTTGTTGTAGTTTAAAGGTAGCAGAGATACACAAGCAGCAAAATATTCACAACAGTGCAATAAATGACTCCACACTTGAGTGCTAGGCCAAAATCAGGTAAAATGCAGTTTTTAGAGAAAAAAACGATTTTAAATTAAGTGCAACACAGGAAATGCAGTAAACGGGCTCTAGATGTGTTCCAAGTACTGTTACTGTTACAGATATAAACTTTAGCAAGCCGGAAAATGCCAAAAAGTAGGCGGCAAAGCAGTAAAACTTAACAAAAAATCAGAAGAAAATACTTAAAATCACAAAAGTGGCTCCTTTTCTTCTCTCAGCATTTTCTCCCCTTGGTAGGTGCTTCAGCAACAACTGGCAAGCCTGGAAAGATACCAAAACCACGAGGCAGCCGGGTTTTAAGAGAGAGAGATCAAGGAGTTTAGAATTGACCCAAAATAGCCAATAAAACTACAGCTTCTAGGCAGTAACCACTAATACAGGGACAGGCAGGCTGTTCAGTGTTAACCACTGCCACTGGTGAACACAGAGACTTCCCTTTAGCCCAAGCAAGCACTGGCCTTCTAGAAACTTCCAAACAGTTCAGAACAGCAAATCTGTAACTGAACTTTCTTAACTTTCAGAAAGTGGGAAAAAAGCAATATTTTTTTTTCTTTTCTTTGTTTTGTTGTAGTTTAATGGTAGCAGAGATACACAAGCAGCAAGATATTCACAACAGTGCAATAAATGACCCCACACTTGAGTGCTAGGCCAAAATCAGGTAAAATGCAGTTTTTAGAGAAATTCATTCTGGGAAATCATTATTGGAGTTCTTATTTAACATTATGGGATTTCTTATTTATTTTTCTTTTTGTTGACCAGGTTAGTCCCACTGGGCTCTTAGCTTCTTTTCAGGGGAGGCCCTAGGTGGTATTTATAGTACTAGGGGAAATTTGACCAAGGCATCAGAGAATTTCCCCTACTCTTTTCAATAGGTGCCATGGGATCTTTTATATCCACCTGAGCTACCACCAACTCAAGCAGATGGGGCCTCGGTTTAACATCTCATTCGAAGGATGACACACTCAAGAATGTAGCACCTCCCTTATGCTGCACTGTAGAGTCAGTAATCGATCTTCCTGGTATGGGAATAGAACTCACAGCCTTCTGCTCCAAAGGTGGGCATACTACCTGCTGCACTACTAACACTGACACATAACTCATAGACATATACTAGGCTAATAACCACCACAGCCTTTATAAACCTAGCCATGCAATCAAACCTAATTATGTCTCTATGTATTATTGGTGTTTATTAGGAAAAGGTATGTTAGTTAGCTGGTCAAATGTCAAATTACTGCCTACATATGTTTCCAGATCCCAGAATACTGGGTCAGCTCTTAAGGGTATCTTATCAATGAAGTAATTAGCCTGCAATTTTCCCAAAAGGCACTATAATGCATTTATTGACACCAGCCATTTGTTTGTATTAGACCGTCTTGTAAGATGTTTGTTTCATGGAGGAGTGTATGATGCCTTCCAATTTACAGTCATCTGTGAACTTGGTCAGCCAAAGGCCCCTGACATTAACCTTTACCTCCAAGAAGCAGATGGAAAATAGGAGCAGTCTCAGCATGGACCCCTGGGGTACCCCACTGGTGATTGGCTTTTTAGTAGAGGTGGTATCAGCAGTCCTGACTTCCTGGGTCTTGTCTGTGGGCCAGCTGGCAATCTGGAAATACTGAAAGTTATGTAGGGGTTTGTGCCCAGTGAGTTTGTCAACTATACCCTAGTGGGGTTCTGTATCAAACACCTTTGGCAGGTCCAGATAAGTGGTATACACCATTTTCCCCTCATCCATTGCCTTGGAGACCTTTTCAAAGAATTCCACCAAGTTTAGTAGGCATGACCTTCCCCTGACAAAGCCAAACTGGTTTGGTTCAGTGTCTAAAGGTTGCTTATGTCTTTGTTGATCATTTTCATGATAATTCATTCCATGGTTTTGCATATTGGACTAGTCAGACTAATAGGTCTGAAGCTTTCTGGGTCAGTTGATGGTCCACTTGTGTGAAGTGGGATAATCATTGCAGTCCTCTATTCTTGTGGTACAAAGCACATTTTGAGGCTATAGTTGAAAAGTGATTCAAGTCCTCCTGATAGGTCAAGTTTCAAGCTATTTAGGAAGCATCCCAGGATATTGTTGGGGCCAACTGAGGTTGTTTTTTGGCCTTAGTGAGTCCCACTAGGATCTGTTCACTGTTAATAGCTGGGGGGTTATGCTAGTAGGTATTTCATGGGGGAGGTGGGGTGATGGGGGTGCAGTTTAAGCTGAATTTGTCAACCAGCAAATTCTCTGTCGCTCTGCTTAGTGAAGGTGGCACCATTGACCACCAGTTTGGCACATGGATATGTGCTTCCTTTGAGGTTTTGGATGTAGCTTTAGAAGGCCTTCTGGTTGCATTTAGCTTGTGAAGTTGTCTTGACCACATAATTGGCCTTGTTGGACTTAATTAGTTCTCTTAGGTTTCCTGTTTAGTTTAATAATACGGTATCTTCTCCCCATCTCTGATTTTCAGTCTTGTTTCTTGCAACAGAACTTTTCCTGTATTCTCCTTCTTTTGACAGGGTTTAATGAACCCAAAATGTTCCATGTAGCTAACTGTATTTTCCCTTGTTATTTTTGCCCACCCTTCCCTGGTTTCCAAGGTGCTGCCTCGGACATCGGCCTTTTAAGACTTTCATTTGTTCTCGTCTAGTGGTGTCCTTTACACTAATACATTGCACGCCAACCCAATACTGGTGTGATAGCTTCATTTGTGTTATAGTCCAACTCTTTTTTTTTGTTTGTTTTACAGCTGTTTACTATGCTACATATACACTGCTGTTCCTTTATTTCTCATTTGTCTCTGGGTTGTTTACTTTCCCTTGTTTCCTCACATACACACACACGCACACACACACACACACACACACACACACACACACACACACACACACACACACACACACACACACACACACAAAACATACACATACTCCTTTGCATGCTCTCAGTTCTTACATCAGCAATTATTGCTTAGTTTTTCTAAGACAGTCATTCAACTTATGTTTACTGAAGTTTATTGTGCATCAATAAGTAGTTATGAAAAATATATCACTTAATTTGGAGGCTTCCTCTTTTGGCCCCACTAACTGCATTCCCTATCATTACACTGGGAACTGATTAAGTTTATCCCATGGTTTGTAAAGTTTTGATGTTATCATCCCTGGAGAGTGTTTTGCAAGATAAGGATCTGTTTCAGTTATTATGTCCTTCCAGTACTGTCCACAGGTACATGCCTTTCAGTGCCCATTTCTTCCATTTATTTATGGCATCTTTCTTTCGGTGGTCACTCTCATTCCTTCTGTTGTCCTGTCTTCCATCTGTTCAACGCTGCCATCTATCATAAACACCTCTCTTTAGCTGTATAGTCCCTCATTTGTCCAGCAGTTCCCTTCTGAGTCACCCAAAATATTCAATGCGCCATCCTCCCATCTCCTTACAGCTGTCCTTTGTCTGGCTCTTCTTTTGCTTCTTTCTCCATTTTTGCACCCAAATCTCCCTTGGGAAAGGCTTCTCATTCTTCTGTTCATTTTGTATATCTCTCACTTGTTTTCTTTCCACTTTCGTGTCTTTTTTCTCATCTGTTTGTGGTAGTCTTTGTGATTTGTTTATTTCCCGATCTTCTCTTTTACTGGTATGTGACAGCTCTGTACTTCCTGGTCTTACCTTCTTCTCTGCTAGGGTTTCAGCATCCCATCCTCTCAGTGTCTCTGCATCACCTCCCCTAGGTCTGAGGCTGCTCTTCTAGTCCAAGTCTGGTAAACAATTAGATATTTACTACCTGAGTTGTTTAGCCATGATGCATTTGTTTAAACATATGAACATCCTCCATATAGCATAGCCTAAACCATCCCCCTTCCTATTGTATGTCCAGAAGTGCAGAGTTTTTCAACTATACAGCTGTTCCATTCATTCTTAGTTCATGTAATACCTCCTGTATAGATTTCTTTCTCTTGTATAGTATTTCTGAGTAATCCTAGACCAGCTTTATGAGCATCCCTGCAAATGGGATATCTCTGAGTCTTTTTGCTTGCATTATTATTTCAATTTTACAGCAAAGGAAGGGTTCTGCTGCTGCTGCTTGCTGCTGCCCTACTCTGTCTAACCTCTCTATTACCATTCTTGATGTCATGGTATCACAAATCTCTTGTGTAATACCTGCATTAGAAATCGCTCCAGTTCACTGTTCCTCACTCTCTGTTGCATTCCAATCATCCTGATGTTGTTCCTTTTTGTCTGATTTTCAAGATTAAACTCCAGCTTTACCTTGTAGCATATCACCTACTCCGAGGTGATCTCTGCCTAACATATAAAGCTATGTCAAGCCCAGAGCTGTTGGACATGCTACACCTAAAGAAATCCCAATCCCTCCGAACTACACGCTCCAGGGACCTAAACCTTGTCACCACAATAAACAGGACATGCTGGAGGGATAGATTCCTGTCCCAGAGACTTCCCATACTCTGGAACAAGCTACCCATCTATGTCAAGCAAAGTTCCTCATTAGCACTCTTCAAGAAAAATCTTGATTAGTGGATGGGAAATAGGAAATACACCCCGGGGATCACTTCTGTGGTTCTGCTCGACAGGGGCACAGGAAAATAAATTTCTTGGTGGTGTAAACAGGGAACCTTGTTGGCTTGGCTTACTTATGCCCTTGGGCCGATAGCCTAGTACCTACCTATGAACCTATTCATTTTTTCAGACTGTTTTTTTATTATGCCTTTTAGTATTTATATTCTGAGAATTTGTTTCTACAACTTAGCTTTAATTGCCGAGTTACCTTTCTCCAGATCTCGCAGCTTCCATTGTAGCCTTTCCATTTCTGTTTGTTGCTGTTCTATTGTTGGCCTGTTGTGGTTACCTTTGCAAACAAAAGATGCTCCTCATTATTTGCAACTTCAAAGCATCTATTCCTCCTTTTGTTTCTGCTCACTCATCTTTCCTTGTGGGTTGCTTTTTCTCCTTGTGAGCACTGTTTTTTATCCAGATTTCTGTAGCTATCACCTTTGGGCTCAGACAGTTCCCCAAGGAATATATATATAGAGAGAAAGCTATGACAAACCTAAAGACTCCTGCAGCATTGGAAATGAAACTACTGATCACCGAAGTGCCTATTGCCTACTTCTCAGAAACTATTTTGGGATTAGTGTTTCTGTTTTGCTCCTGGTGAGAGAAGAAGCAAAGGGACATTGATTTCCAGCTGCATATAGTTGTGGTGAGACCAGGAGACAGGTAGTACACAACAACTATATCACCACTATTCAGCATTCTTGCCAAGCCTTGCTTAAGTCCTCTCAAACTTTTCATAGTGGGTAGTACAATTATATCTCTCATACTGTTACTTTGTGTGCATGCATGCGTGCGTGCGTGCATGCGTGCGTGCGTGTGTGTGTGTGTGTGTGTGTGTGTGTGTGTGTGTGTGTGTGCATCCATACATTAGAGTAAATTAATGTTTTTTATATGGAATACTACTAAGGTACAGTTCACTGTCTTTTAGTTGACTACATTACTTAAGGACCAGTGCCAACAAATTATTCTGGTGGATTCTCATCTGTTCTGTTCATTGTTACTGCTTAGTAGAGGTGTAGCTAGCTATTCTGGCATCCCCCTTAAATCTAAACTAAGGAGAAAAAAAATAGCAATGGATTGCAACAGTTGTCAGTTTCAATTCTGAAGTGCTGGGAAGGAAAAAAAAACTCTTCTCTCCTTTTAAACTTAAGCAACCACTTGCAAGTAGCTGTTATCATCCATAAAGCACTTCATTTTTTATAAGTAAATATTAGGCTGTTACTCTGCAGAGTCTTATAAGATTATAATCAGAAGTCAGAATCAAACTATGTTCCTACCTTAACCATTAGGCCAATCCTGCCCTCTATATATTTCAGAGAAAGAAACTTTTTTTTATACTATAGCAACTGCTACATTTGTAGCAAGCAGCTTGAACAGACCACATATAGGGCACTATAGCACTTCAAGTCGAAAATACTGGGACTTATAAAATTTCTCTGTAATTTGTTATCATGGCCAGATGCTTTGTTCTTCTTTGTACACATGCAGTCATATTTTATTCATTACACTGCAAACCTTAAAGTGGATTTCTGAACTGGTAACATCTTTCTTTCTAACAAACATACATATTTGATGCACAACTGACAAATTCCCTTTATCTATGCAACCAGTCGAGAATTCTTGGTAATGCCTTTTAAAAACTCCCATTATAACCACACTCAACATGTAGACATTATCATATTCAACTTTTAAACATGATTAAAGAAGACTATACAGCTGCATCTAGCAGATAATACATCAAAAACTGAATGCTCAGAAGCCTTAGCAGAATATTCTGGAAATAGTTATAAGAAGCCATCTTAGAGAACATACGTTAAAAGGTAAAACTCAGTTAAAAATTAAATAGAAACAAGAAATAACAAGCAAGAAGAGAAAGTTGTTGGCTTAGAAATTTTTATTCAAGTGAAAATTAAATTCAGATATCTAGGGAGATCTACAAACTTAATTTTAAGAATTTTAAAACTAATAAATATTTAGAGGGAGGCCCAAAACTTACCAGCAACGTAGTTATCAGATGTATCAAACTCAGGGAAATATAGCATTATTACCAAACCCAAACAATCTCTTCAAAACTATTTAGTCTCTCCTCCTAAGGAAAATTTTTTACTTTTACTTCCTGTTATAGGAAAACAAAAATGAGTAACCATTATGGATCCCAGTAACAATTTCTGAATATGCTCAGCAGTCTTCCTTTCTCAATTTTCTGGAAGCAAAGGTTATGTGTACTATATTCAGAAGAAGGACTCTTATACATTTTAAAATTCAATTCTCCCTGTAAAGTACATGGGCAGGTAAGTTCTACAAGTGAGTCATCTAAGCAATTCACAACTATACTTAAACAGAACTATTTCAGCTGGAGTGCGGGGAGTGCCTTCTGTGTGGAGTCTACAAGTCCTCCCCGCGGTTGGGTGAGCGTTCAAAAGACATGCGTAAATGGGCATGCCTTCGTTGAAGGTTGAATGTCGAGCTGGCACCTCGGCATTTGTGAAAATCTACTGCCAATCATTAGCGGACCGGAGTTCCGCTGTGGCGACCCCTAACGGGAAAAGCCGAAAGACAACAGCAACAACTTATACAGAACTATTTCTAACCTACCCACCTTTACATGCTCCCTAAAAAAATACTTTACAAAATCTTGGACCTGCTCCTGGCTGAACTTACTCACTATATTTCACTCATCCCTTTCAACTTAAATCACACTCCAAAACCCTCTACGTCCTCCTACTCTACTCCTTTCTTTTGTTTCCCCCACTACTTTACCTTATCCACTTCATCACTGCAGACATTTCTTTAACCTCTTTCTCTTTCCTCCCTACTCACCTGAGCTACCTGAACATACCCTACCCTGCACTCTTCTTATAATCCCTTTTTCTGTCCATCCAACCTCCTTCTTCCTTCTCTCACTATAATATGAATACCTTCTTTCATACTAAGACATCACTCAATTTGCTCTCACTGTCTCTAGTCATGTAATCTCTCATACCTCTTTAAATATCTTTTTAGACTCATGTCTGGTCTCATTTATTACATAGTAATCTATGTAGCAAATAATATGACTAATGGGGTTTTCCTCACATATTTTCCCAAACTCATGTTATTGTTTTTCATTGCAATCTACTGTGAAACATAAGTTCTATGTTTTTCTCATTACAATATTTTTCACTCTCATGTTTTGTAGTGTAACATGATGCTTTGTGATTTAAAATATCTGTACTTGATGTTTTGTTTTGTAGTTTAACAAGACGCTTTGTGATTTAAAATGTCTGTACTTGATTTTTGAAAGATTGTGATTGTGAAGCTTTTCTCCCTGGGCCTTTGCTGAAAAAGACCACTTTCTGGCCCAGTTAGACTGTCTGGTTAACAGATGTCAAATAAATAAATAAACAGTTATACCAGTTTTGAATAGTGCAGTAAAAAATGTATAGGTAAGGCTGCCTGCAATACTTTGAGAGGAAGTACAAATATCAACAAAAAGCCCACTCTTTCAGCATAACAGAAATCAATTTATGTGATATAATAAGCATATGCATCATAACAGAAATCCATTTTTGTGATATAATAAGCATATGCATCCAGTAACCATTAAAAAGAAAATCCTCAGATCAACAATACTCAACCAGAAAATGTTTGACAGAATAAGTTAATCCTTTCTCAAGCAAACATTGTAGAATTTTAATTTTCCTCTTTGAGTACTAAACACTCTTTCCAGTATTAAAACAGGTCCCAGGATGCAAGTATAGTCAAAGAGGAGGTGCTTTTTGTAATATCTTTTGAAGCTATCCATTAGGGTTTGCCTTCAGATAGGCTGAAATTAAATATAGTATTTCAGCATATGAATCACTGGGCTGGCTTCATTTATATGTGATATATCAGTAGCCACAGCATTGTCAATGTCAGTGGTTAGTCAGGTACCACAAACACTTTCTGTGCTGGATGATTGGAAGGATGTGGGTTGTATTTCCATACTAGGTGACTGGTTTGATATTCCATTACTAACACTGCAACTGTGTGCCATCTTTTGGCCTGAGTTGGTCGTACTTTAGATAGATGTAAAAGATCCCACAGCACTTATCAAAAGGAGTACATGAATTACCCCATGCCCCAGTCATATTTCCCCTAGTCAATGTAAATACTATCGCAGGTTTTAGCCAAAAAAAAGACCACTAGCCTAGTGAAAGGACCCTGGTCAGTAAAAGCAAATAAATTAAAATGAGGTAGGATAAAATAAAAAAATGTCAATAGAAGATCTTCACAAATGTTTTAAAAATTTTAAATTTAAATGGCCATAGCAACTTACTGGGATACAAGGTCAAAAATAAAAACAGCACAGTTAAGTGTCAGGTGCTCTTCATTCCACAGTTTAAGAGAGACTTTCCTTTTTATTGTCAAACAATAGTTATAGATGTTAAGGGTGTAAATCCCGTGGTGAAAGGCATTAAACCCCAATTCATAGCATGTTATAGCATTTAAAAAATAAATAAAACCCTTAGGAAATCCAACAAACACCACATGAAGTTTAGATATGACTTTGTCACTAAACGTACATGCAGACCAGAGAAGATCACTTTACCTACAGATATAACTTGTGCAATTAATTAAAAGGTCATAAATTTCCCATTCAGATTTAACAGCATATAATGATAGAAGAGGTCTAAATGTTCCTACCCTCTTCATACATAGTGTAGCTGGATAGTTCTACAGTACCAATGTATTCACTACATATTAATGCATGAAGAAGATCTGGGTAGAAGGAATGATCTGTTTTACTCTACAGTTTAAACCTTCCTTTTGATCAAGAAAGGATGGTCCAGACATGAACAGGAACTGTCTTTGATTATTTTAATTGAGGAGAAAAGTACTAAACCACATTCCTTCAAATGAGTGAAGAATGCTTTATGGTAGCCAGACCAAATATATTCTTATTAGGAAGTATGGATGGAGATAAATAAGAGCTGCTTAGTTCCTTAGGGTAACAACTCATTTGTCTACAATTATTCAAATCCAGTCTTCATTTACAGAGGCAAAATACCTTCTGGATCATGGCTGAAATGGGCTACTTGTCCATCCAACCTACCTAGTTAAATGTTTGACAAAAGCAACTCTACATGCAAGCTATACCACATAATCTCTTGTTTTCTCTTAGAAGAATCAATACTAAACCATGGAGTGAATTTTGTAAGCCTGATTCATACGTGTGCATTGTTTCTGAAAACTGATGGTACTTAATAAACAATCTTTCGTCATAGATGCTGCCGGTATACCTCCAATATGGGCTGAGTAATATCAAAAATGCTTTGGTTTTCATTAAGCAAAACAAAGAGGTCAGCACACATTGATTTTCTGCTTGGAAGTTCTCACTTAAATTCTGTCTTGTTTTTAAGCAAGTGAGCACAATATTATGTGTTTTTAATTTTATTATGAAGACGTCTATCCTCAGTTTAACTAGATTTGGAACTTGTCATTCTCGGTGAAAGACAGGTTTTGCCATCCACAATTTCAAGATTTACAAATTTATCTTTCCATTTATAGATGCTGAATAGTTTCTTTGATTCAGACAAAAATCCCTTATGCAAAGACCAGCTGCTGTTTGGCAACACTCTAGTTTTGTTGAATATATTAACCAGGAACCTCTGTAATTGCTACCTACAAAGATGTCCTCAAGCTCATACTACATAAACAAAGTTACTGTCCTTAAAATCCTGCATATTAGAATTCCATATAATGAAAATGCACATAAAATAAATGCAATGCTCGATTAAACAAAAGTTAATTTAAAATGACAAATGCTGGTAGCTTCTTGCCATACTTATCAGTTAACCTGGACCAGTTGGAAAGAAAATATAGATATACAGATTAATGAAACAGACAAAGTATAATGTTCCATAGCCAGTTGGAAAGCTTAGCTGTTACCAGCTAAGATGTTGTAGAAGGTAATGTTTATAAAGACATTCTAAACACTGGGTAGATGGTGTTCTCTTGCTATACCCTAAAGTGCTGCAGATCACATTTACAAGCAATTGCTTTTAGGAACATAATGTTTGTACTATAATCTGGCTGGCTGTGTGTCATGACTGTGAAAGGCAGGAATTTGAATTCTTCTTAAACTAAAAAAAATAATTGAACATGCTCCTCATGTGAGGTGCTTCATTATTTTTACCCTGTTAGCTAACATAATCTACTCTGAAGACCTTGTATCTTAAAGAAAAGGGAATTTCATCTCTGGCAAATTCATTTGCAAAGAAAGATTTATTCAGTCAGTAATAATTGCAAAAGTACCTATTGCATTTATTATATACTGCATCAATATCTTCTGCAACCATTCCTGACATCAAGTCAGTTTACACAGAAAATATGGCCATGTGGAATGAACTCTTCTCAATAATTTTAGCCACCTTTTTTATCAGTTTTGATCAACAAAGGATGGTACAAGCATGAATCACAATTATTATGTCTAATTGTACTTGCCACTTAGAAATGAAAAAAATAATGTCATATCCCTGCAATAAAAAATATACTATTTACTAGAAGAAACTGCTCAGTATATCAGTGTGTGTGTGTGTGTGTGTGTGTGTGTGTGTGTGTGTGTGTATATATATTGTTTCAGTTGAAATTTGTTTAAATCCCCAACAACTAGATCTAATTTTTAATCAGCTATCCCCAAACATCTGCTTTTGGGGGCGGGGGCAACTATTGATTATTTCCTTATTTCTGTTTTACCTGTAGACGTTTGAGTATCTAGTTGATATTTCCAGCACACAAAAATTGAGCATTGAACATAAGCTGTGATGTAGAAACTTACACTAATATTTTGCTTTAATGTTTTTATTTAATAAATAATAATAACTCACCTCTCAACTTTGCGGTATAGAAAGTACCACTAAATAAAGCTGTTCAAAATATTGTAAAGATGCTGTTTCTGGTGGGCAGGGCAAGTCATATTGCAAAAAAAGGCTGTATCAGTGGGAATAACACTGATGCAGTATGTTAATGTTCCATATGAAAGGATCAATGCGGCATGGAAAGAAAAGGTACTATGCTATAAAGTATTTCCTGAAGATTATATTTTTGTTAAAACTCCATAAGTACTAATATGTAGCTGTATTTCAATGACTGACTACATTTTTGTAATTCATGACTCTGATTAGTGGACTATTTTCTATTCATTTGAAATGCTGCATATTTTTCTGATATAAAAAGATTTTGCAGAACAAAAAGCACACTGCATGTCCCGCCTCATCTACACAGTCCCCTAACTTAATGGCCAACTGCAGAGCTGCCTAAATTGTAGGAATTGTTTTCCCAGCACAAATAAAACTAGACTAACTTGTGTCAGTTCCATACTTCAGAGGGGTGACACCTTGTATGTTACTGATATGACCTTTATGATTAGTGACCTATGTGCTGGGGGAGCCAGTGAGGGATATTGGGAGTGAGTGGCAAATACTTGCTTGTCCATCTGAGGGCAAAGAGGTGATCTGGTTAACTACAGTACCAGTAGCTCAGAGAAAGCGAGAGAGACACGCACAACATACAACACACAGCCTATAGGATGTGGGAAGGCAAAGCAGTCCCTCACATGTCAGCCACTGGAGGCAAGATTAAATGCAGAAAAAGGAAAACCCCATAATGGCTGCCCAGATGATGTCCATGACCAAACTCATTCTCATCCAGCTGATGAAAAATAAATGGACGTTTGCATAGTGGGGTGTTATGGTCACCAGTTATGGATGACAGAAAAAGAGAAAAAAAATGTACTATATGTTGTCATGTCCTTTGCTCACCTGACCTGTTTACCTCTTTGTATTTTCAGATTATGCAGTGATTATCATGCACTTCTATTTTTTTGATCAATCTTACTCACTTGGACATAGCAATTTCAGTGACATATGTAAAATTGCTGTCATTACTCCAGTATCCCACCTCCTACCTTTCTTCTAAAGGACTCAAAATGTTAGGCTTTCTAACTTCCTTCTATATTTTTAGTGCAGGTGGATGTAATCTTTGCTCGTATTCTTTGAAATGCCCATACTGCATCCAAGTCCTTATGAATATGACAGCTCTAGACTACATACAGTACTCCAAATGAACTCTTATCAACTGTTTTTACAACAGAATAATGCTTCACACCCCTGCACTACATTACTCGTGTGTGTTAACCCTAACTTTGCCACTAACCCCAACTCTACATATTAGGGCACTAAACACTTCCTTAACAGTACCACTAAACAAGACACAGACAAAGGCACAGACATGACATACACACACACACACACACACATATATCATATCAACGCATCAATCCCCATCTGTGGCCCTTACGCTAACAGTGACTTGCAAACACTTGCATACAGACATACATTCAACTCTGAAAGTGAAGATTATGTTTCAGCAATATTACACAAGCTCAACAGCTTAAATGTAAACCCGTTTGTCACAAGATGGGTTGCAAACTGGCTAAAGGACAGAACCCACAAAGTCAGAATAGCTGGAGCTATGTCAGACTCTAAGCCAGTCACAAGTGGAGTCCCACAGGGCTCTACCTTGGGACCCCTCTTGTTCGGCATTTATTTCTCAGATGTGCAGGCAAACATAGGGGGGTTGTGGCTGACAAAGTTCATGAGCGACTGCAAACTAGGCGCCATAGTCGACACACCAGCTGACACATGCATCCTCCAGAAGGGCCTCACAGAAACAGACGACTGGTGCCAGAGTCATGGCCTTAAACTAAATGCCAAAAAATGTATAGTCATCCCCTTTGGAAAAAACAAAGTACCCACAAATTACCACATAGGTGGTAATCCATTAAGTACGGAAAAAGTAATCAGAGACCTGGGGACCCAAGTTGACAGTGACCTCTCATTTGACACTCACGTCACCAAAGTGGTTAGAAAGACCTTCTACCTTGCCCACCTTATCATGAAGGGATTCACATCCAGATCAAAGGATGTCATTGTACCCTTATATTCCTCCCTTATCAGGCCTATGATTGAGTACAATGCCCCATTTGGTAGGTACCTCACCCGGCACCTGCAGCAGCTGGAGAGACCCCAAAAGTACCTTACCAAGAGGATCAAGGGTCTCCAGCATATGTCATATGCTGCCAGACTGAAAAAGCTCCAGCTCTATTCAGTAGCATACCGCCTGCTCAGAGGTGATCTGTGCCTTACGTACAAGGCCATGTCCAATTCAGAGTTAATGGACATGCTCCACCTCAAAAAATCCAAATCCATCAGAGCCACAAGAGCTAAAGATCTAAACCTCAGCACAAATATGAATAGGACATGCTGGAGAGACAGATTCATAACCCAGAGGCTTCCCGCAATCTGGAACAGGATACCTGTCCATGTTAGGCAGAGCTCCTCACTGACTCTCTTCAAGAGAAATCTGGACGAATGGATGGGTGATCGTAGGTTTACCCCGGGGGTCATCTTTATGTCATTGCTAGATAGAGGCACAGTAAACTAAATTTAATTTAAATTGTACACTTTTGTATCATTACATGGGGTGGCGAAAGCCACATACACTTTGGCTAGGCTTATAAATGCCCTAGGGCAGATAGCCTAGTACTATACTATGAAACTATATATATATATATATATATATATATATATATATATATATATATATATATATATATGTATGTATATATATATATATATATATATATATATATATATATATATATATATATATTTTTTTTTTTTTTTAAACATAGCATTACTGAATCATATCAATGCATCCATCCCCATCTGTGGCCCTTACGCTAACAGTGACTTGCAAACACTTGCATACAGACATACATTCAAGTCTGAAACTGAAGATTATGTTTCAACAATATTACCAAATCCTATTTAAGTAACATTCAACATTGCACACTTTGAGTATTTTTTGCACTTAACAAACTGTACAATCCTTTGACCAGCAGTAAGTAAATGTACAGCATATATATATATATATATATATATATATATATATACACACATACATATTATATATGTGTGTGTATGCATATATATATATATATATATATATATATATATATATCATCTTCTTTCAGCTGTTCCCGTTAGGGGTCGCCACAGCAGATCACCTGTTTCCATTTCTTCCTGTCCTCTGCATCTTGCTCTGTCACACCAACCACCTGCATGTCCTCTCTCACCACATCCATAAACCTTATCTTAGGCCTTCCTCTTTTCCTGTTACCTGGTAGCTTCATCCTTAGCATCTTTTTCCCAATATACTCAGCATCCCTCCTCAGCACATGCCCAAACCAACGTAATCGTGCTTATCTGGCTTTGTCTCCAAACCTTCCAACCTGGGCTGACCCTCTAATATACTTATTCCTAATCCTGTCCACCCTCACCCAGTGCAAATCTTAACATCTTTAATTCTGCCACATCCAGCTCAAACTCCTGCCTTTTTGTCAATGCCACTGTCTCCAACCAATATAACATAGCTGGTCTCACTACCCTCTTGTAGACCTTCCCTTTCACTCTTACAGGTACTCGTCTGTCACAAATCACTCCTGACACTCTTCTCCACCCACTCCATCCTGCCTGTACTCTCTTTTTCACCCATCTCCCACACTCACCGTTACTCTGAACTATTGACCCCAAGTATTTAAACTTACCCACCTACGCCACCTCTACTCCTTGCATCCTCACCATTCCTCTATCCTCCCTCTCATTCACACACATATAGTCTGTCTTAGTCCTGCTGACCTTCATTCCTCTTCTCTCTAGAGCATATCTCCATCTCTCCAGGGTCTCCTCCACCTGTTCCCTACTCTCACTACAGATCACAATGTCATCTGCAAACATCATAGTCCACGGGGACTCCTCTCTGATCTCGTCTGTCAACCTGTCCATCACCATTGCAAATAAGAAAGGGCTCAGAACTGATCCTTGATGTAACCCCACCTCCACCTTAAACACATCTGTCACTCCCACCGCAGACCTCACCGCTGTCACACTACCCTCGTACATATCCTGCACCACTCTTACATACTTTTTTGACACTCCTGACTTCCTCATACAATACCACAACTCCTCTCTAGGCACCCTGTCATATGCTTTCTCTAAGTCTACAAAAACACAATGCAACTTCTTCTGACATTCTCTGTACTTCTCCATCAACACTCTCAGAGCAAAGATTGCATCTGTAGTGCTCTTTCCTGGCATGAAACCATACTGCTGATCACTAATCATCACATCCCTTCTTAACCTTGCTTCCACTACTCTTTCCCATAACTTCATGCTGTGACTGATCAATTTAATCCCTCTGTAGTTACTACAGCTCTGCACATCACCCTTATTCTTAAAAATTGGTACCAAAACACTTTTTCTCCATTCCTCAGGCATCCTCTCACTTTCCAAGATTTCATTAAACAAACTGGTTAAAAACTCCACTGCCATTTCACCTAAACACCTCCATGCTTCCACAGGTATGTCATCTGGGCCAACAGCCTTTCCATTCTTCATTCTCTTCATAGCTATCCTTACTTCCTCCTTGCTAATCCATTGTACTTCATGATTCATTATCCCTACATCATCCAACCTTCTCTCCCTCTCATTCTCTTCATTCATCAACCCCTCAAAGTACTCTTTCCATCTCCTCAACACACTCTCCTCGCTTGTGAGTATGTTTCCCTCATTATCCTTTATCACCTTTACCTGCTGCACATCTTTCCTAGCTTGGTCCCTCTGTCTAGCCAATTGGTACAGGTCCATTTCTCCCTCCTTAGTGTCCAACCTTTCATACAACTCTTCATATGCCTTATCCTTAGCCTTCGCCACCTCTCTCTTTGCCATGCACCTCATCTTCTTATACTCCTGTCTACTTTCTTCATCTCTCTGACAATCCCACTTCTTCTTTGCCAACCTCTTTCTCTGTATACTCTCCTGTACTTCCTCATTCCACCACCATGTCTCCTTGTCGTCCTTCCTCTGTCCAGATGTGATACCAAGCACCTTTCTAGCCATCTCACTTACTAGCTCTGCTGTAGTTACCCAGCTATTTGGTAACTCTTCACTGCCACCCAGTGCCTGCCTTAACTCGTCCCTGAACTCCACCTCACAATTACCCTTTTTCAATTTCCACCACTTGATCCTTGGTGCTGCCCTCACACTCCTCCTTCTCTTCTTGATAACCAATGTCATCCTACAAACCACTATCCTATGCTGCCTAACTACACTTTCTCTGGTCACCACTTTACAGTCTCCAATCTCCTTCAAACTGGCCCTCCTACATAAGATATAATCCACCTGTGTGCATCTTCCTCCACTCTTGTATGTCACCCTACGCTCCTCCCTCTTGTTAAAATATGTATTCACCACAGCCATGTCCATCCTTTTCGCAAAATCCACTACCATCTGACCTTCTGCATTCCTTTGTTTAACACCATGCCTACCCATCACTTCCTCATCCCCTCTGTTCCCTTCACCAACATGCCCATTGAAATCTGCTCCAATCACCACTCTCTCACCCTTGGGTACAGTCATCACCACTTCATCCAATTCACTCCAAAATTTTTCTTTCTCATCCATTGCACACCCAACTTGTGGAGCATATGCACTAACAACATTCATCATTACACCATCAATTTCCAGCTTCATAAACATCACTCTATCTGACACTCTTTTCACCTCCAAAACACTCTCAGCATACTGTTCCTTCAGAATAACTCCTACACCATTTCTCCTCCCATCCACACCATGATAAAACAATTTGAACCCACCTCTGATACACCTAGCCTTACTCCCCTTCCATCTGGTCTCTTGCACACACAATATACCAACCTTCCTTCTGTCCATGATATCAGCTAGCTCTCTCCCTATACCAGTCATACTGCCAACATTCAAAGTTCCGAACCTCACTACCACAGTCCTACACACACACATATATATATATATATATATATATATATATATATATATATATATGTGTGTGTGTGTGTGTGTGTGTGTGTGTGTGTGATACAGATATAGATATAGTTATAGATATAGATATATGCCAAATGAATGTAATTATATTACTGCTTGCAAATTAAACTTGCATTTCATTAATGCAGCCTTACTAAATCAGTACAGCATATCACCTACATAGCATTTAGGTAATTACTCATATGATACATGCAGCCTTACTCCTGAACCTATTGACTTTATGAAAAAATTGTTAAAGAAACTAAAGCCTACTTTATAAACTCCTGATAATTTTCCACCTGAATTTCTGTATATAGCAGATACTGTAATAGCTCTAGGTGTGTATCAACATATTGAAAACAAGCATTCATAACTCCTGATCACAAAAGTGGTGAATTACAGCCCTGTAGCCATCCTATCACCTCTTCTCGTAATCTTAGAGAAGACTATTCAGCAACAAATCATTAATCATCCTGAAAACATAATCTGCTGTTCCTGGCATAAAATGTTTTTTTGCCTCTGACATAGCCTAGATACTGCACTATTACTTTTTCTTAATATATTTGATAAAAAAAGCAATACAGTACAGTTAGTGCTTTCCTTTCTTTTGACCTAACAATGGCCTTTGATACCATGTCTCATCAAATGCTTGTTAAAAGACTTGGCAAAGCTAATATGAACTACAGTACTGTCAACCCACCAATTTTTCCTACCTGCCTATTACAGTAGGAGCATCCCAAGGTTCATTTCTAGGACTACTATTTTTTTTTTCATTTTTCATCAGTGATATGCATGGTATTACTAAATCATCTTCAGTCATACAATATGATGATAACTCTACATTAATTTTCTAATTAACTACTCTAAATATTTCCAACCAATAAACTGAACAATCTTGTAGCAAAGTACAAACATGGCTAATACAAACTCACTTATTACTAAACACACACACACACACACACACACACACACACACACACACACACACACACACACACACACACACGCACACACACACACACTATTTGTACTTGAAACAGCTAACAAAAAAGGCATAACTGTCGATACGCCATTTTTGCAAGCTGTTTCACATACAAATTGTAAAAGTCTCTAAGTAACATCCCCCATACAGCAAGTACATAACTTAGAATTATTAGGACTCCTTGTTGATCAAAATGTAAAATTTGCCTGTCACATAAACTGCTTAGTGAGACCAATCAAAAATGCGGTATGTTATCCATGACAAAAGAATACATGTCTGCACTCATTATTATTCACAACTGTTTATACATTCCTTATACCAAGCCTACTATATGCAACCCCTTTCCTTACAAACATTCAAAAACAAAACAAAGCAAACTGGAGTATTCTTACAATAAAGTTGTCTAATTTATAGCCAATCTATCAAACAATGCTTACCACCGTTTAGCATTAAAAATGATTGAACATCTTGAATTTCTAACAATGACTCAGTTAACAATTGAGTATAACACCTTGCACAAATCTAAAAAGTTTGCCCTCTTGGTAAACCTCACAAACCCTGTCAGACCATAAAAGTGAAAAGTGATACTAATAGATAAATCACTTTGGAGACTCACTCCATTTCTGGATCTCTATCCCTTTAGATAAACATCAAGAATGAAAACACAAAATGCATTCTAAAGAAATTAAAAATATACCTGACAGCTACATGGAACTGTTTATGTGCAAAAATAACACAATAACCTAAATTAAATTAATATTGTAGGTTTATAATCCATTACCCTTACATCTGCTTACATTTGCCTATTGCAAGTGGAGTACTGCAGGGCACCTCAGTCAGGCAATGTAACTAGTGTTTTAAATGTGGGTATACCTTTTTAATCACTTTTTCCTATGTCATTAAGTTTCACCTTTGATAACGTTTTTTTCATACTACTTTTCTTATTGTGCCTCCCTCGTTTTCCTAACTCTTATCTATGCCAAATTCTCATTCTTTTAATGATTTAATTAGTACATTTCACCTCCAACCTTGAATAGTTTTACTGTTTCTACATAATTTGATATCATACCCAAATTTTCAACTCCTGTAATTGCTATCAAATGTAAACTTTTTAATATATATAATAGGGATGTGATTGAGTCTTTATTAAGCAAATTTTTACTGTTTATTAATGACTGATTTTTTAATGTCATCTAACATTGTTTATTATTTTACTTTTAAATATTGCACAGCTTTATGTACTCATGCAAGCTTGTGTTTAACTTGAACTGTAAAGATTTTATCTACAGCCTCTGTCTGGAAAGAGGTCCTGAGCCAGATGGACTATTCCAGGTAAAAATGAAAATATGTAAAGAAAAATAAATAAACATACATATTTCAATGTAATTACATACTGTAACTCCATTCTTGCTTGCTAATCAGATCATTTTATATTCAGTTTATGTAAAATATGTCCACAGCTCCTTTCTGATCTAATACCCTATTTATCCATTCAAACAACAGCATTATATTTCTAACTCTAGTTTTATCTTTCACTACAAAATATTATTTCATATGTCACACAGTGAAAGATTTATCCTAGGGGTATTGCTACCTTCCAACTTCTTTATTTTATAACTGTGATGCCTCAGTACCACTAGTCTTCAGTGTAGTTAACATTAACCTTCTCATTTCATGTTTGTAAAAAACAGTTTACAGTGCATGGAAAACTGTGATTGTTGTGTCTTTCGGCTTATCCATTCCTGGTTAGGGGTTGCCACAGTGGAACTCCGCTCCGCTAATGTTTGGTAGTGGATTTTTACATGCCGAGTTACCAGCCCTGATGCACAACCTTCAACAAAGGCACGCCCATTCATGCATGCCTCCACACAGAAGATGCTCTAGCTGAGAATCGAACGCGACAACGTCTTGCTGTGAGGCGACTGATTATACTGCAAGAACAGGAGGAAGAGAAGCTTGTTAGGTACCTTTCTGATTTCAGAAAGGTGCTTGACAGTGTCTCTAAGTTCTGCAAAGATCAGGTCTTGCACTAAGGATTAACAGCAGACAGTGCTATATGCCTCAGGCTTGCATCCTCCACATTTAATTATGGCTTTACCCTATAAGGATTTTGTAAAGAACCAGGCCACTATGGAGTGGGGATTGACAATTTAAGATGTTTCCACTGCTATTTATGGAAGACTATTGGAGAAAGATTATGCTATTCATTGTATCAGGTTTTGTATCATAGGTTCATAGGTTCATAGGTAAGTACTAGGCTATCTGCCCATGGGCATTTATAAGCCTAGCCACAGAGTGATGGC
Source organism: Protopterus annectens (assembly GCF_019279795.1). Lineage (NCBI taxonomy): Eukaryota > Metazoa > Chordata > Ceratodontiformes > Protopteridae > Protopterus > Protopterus annectens. Next base: position 95,849,684 of record NC_056740.1, read on the forward strand.
TTTCGCCTCCCCATTAGATTAGTAACCTGGGCCTCTGTCAACAGGGCTCCTGAAGTGATCCCAGGGTAGAACTTATGATTACCCATCCACTCATCAAGATTTCTCTTGAAAAGGGTCAGAGAGGAGCTCTGTCGAATATGGATTGGGATTTTATTCCAGAGTGAGGGGAGTTGCTGGGACAGGAATCTATCCCTCCAGCATGTCCTATTTATTGTTGTACATAGGTTCAAGTCACTAGAACGAGTGATTCTGAGGGATCTCATTTTTTTGAGGTGAAGCATGTCCATTAGTTCAGGGTTTGACATGGCCCTATAGGTCAGACATAGGTCACCTCTGAGAAGACGGTAAGTGACTGAGAAGAGCTGGAGCTTTTTTAGTCGTGCTTCATAGGGTAATTGCTTAAGGCCCTTAATCCTCTTAGTGAGGTACTTCTGTGGTCTTTCTAGTTGTTGCAGGTGTCTAGTGAGGTACATCCCAAATGGGGCATTGTACTCTATTATGGGCCTAATGAGTGAGGAGTAAAGGGGCACAATCACCTCCTTGGATCTGGGTGAGAAACCCTTTGTGATCAGGTGTGCCACATAGAAAGATTCAAAATAATTCTTCTGAAATACTACCCAAAAGTGGGTAAAAATGGGCATCTGAGAGATATGTGTTTTGTTACTAATTATGTACTGTATATCAAGCAAGGAGTAAAAACACTGAACAGATACTGGTCAGTACTGTTATCTAATTAATTGTTAAAACAGGCATCACCTGAAAAGCTAAATATTTAATTCAAAGTACTATGCGATCTTTCAAACTGTTGGCAATTGCAAGAAGTAAACAGGCAATGGTATACCATGTGGAAAATACTTATCCTTATGGAAATTGTTCTACCTGCAGATATATTTTACAGTGACTACATACTGAGCAAAAATGTTTTATCACTTACAGCCAGTAGACTCTAATTTCGCAGCATTAGTCTAATGTATATTTTGCTAGTATTCTCCTAGTACATGTTACAAAGGTGAAAGAAAATACAAGATATAGTTGCAGATTTTGGAACACATAACAAATATAAGAATAACAATAAGCCTTGTGACTCAGCATTATTTTGAAGCCCTTCACCAAAGTGTGGATGAACTTAAATTTAATGCAGTAATACTTGGTAAGCACACTTGACATGGGGATAAAATTAAGGGCATTTTCAGAGAAAAGAACTAGCTTCATTTTAAAATTTAACACTCTAGTTCCAGAGGGGATGAACAGTGAGGCAGTCTGGAAATGATTCTTATATGACTGACCATTGCTTAAATTAAACATGTTGTTGGATTTTTGAAGGGGGTGGGGCACAAGTTAGCTTGACAACATATCAAAATTAGTTTTAAAAGTTGTTTTAAAAGTTATACAAAGTGCATGAAGTTAACAACTAATTAAAGTTCAGAAGCTTATGAACATTTTATTTGTTTTTAGATTATCTTGATGACATAATTGGTTAATTACAGAATGCTGCAACAAAAAAAAAAAAATTCTTTGATCATAACCTACTTATTTTGTGTTCACCATTTAAAGTTATCTTTCCCTTTGCTGTGATTGTCTCCTTTTAGAACATTCTGGAAACCGACTTCCCATTCAATATCTGTGGCTACAAGCCTAAACATGGATCACGAATGACTACTCTAGCATAGTAAATCTGAAGGGGTCTGTATTAGAGCATCGACTTTTTAAAATGTTGAATGTTCTAATATCGACCCCTATTCAGCGAATGCTGACAACATCGAACATGCAGAACAGCGAATTTTTTCCAAGAGAAAGAATTTGCTGTTCCGACACACATATATACAACACAAACACATCAAACAAAGAGCAATCTACACATATACACCTAAAATCCTACATCTGACCCTGCACTAAACTGTAACACACCACTAGCTATCCACTTACCTTAACTCAAACCCTAACCCTAAGGTCCGTCACTATTGCACACTCACCTCACCTGCGCCCTAACCCTAACTCACCTACCCCGCCCTAACCCTCACGACCACACAATCACACACTTACCTGACCCACACCCTAACCCTAACTCACCTACCCCGTGCTCTAACACTCACGTCCACACAATCACACACTTACCTGATACCGACCCGTAACTTTCTACCAAAGTGCTGAACATAGCGAAACCACAGGAATGGCCAACCAAATTCCTTCTCTAGGAAGAAATTCGGTGTTCCGCAGCTTAATTATTTTTAGCATTCACTGAATAGGGATCGATATTAGAACATTCAAAATTGTGAAACTTCGATGTTCTAATATAGACCCAATCTGAAGCATTAAGGAGGTCACACATTTTTGAGTAGATATTTAAAAAAATAAAAATCAGAATATCTAAATAACAAATGTGAAACAAATTATTTTGTTGAAAAAATTGTGAATGCAAAAATGAAACTTCTTCCAGGTAATCTGCAATTAGGTTAGTATACAGTAAGGCTCCCATTGCATGCTTGAGGACTGTAAATATGTTCCTCAGAACTATGAACATTTAAGTGAAATTAAAGAGAACTATATATAAATCCAAAAGCTGCTGTATTTTTGGGAATTCTTTCTTCCTCAAGGTACAGTAAAACCAAAAGTAGAGGTAAGCTAGGTTGAAAGCCACATTTTGTATATCTGTCTGGAACTGTAAATTTATGTTTGAACATAAGAATGATGAGTAAAAGCAAAGCAGAGGCATGACTAGATGGGGATATAGGTTCATAGGTTCATACTAGGCTATCTGCCCTAGGGCATTTATAAGCCTAGCCCAAAGTTTTGTGGCTATCGCCACCCCTTAAGTTTGAAGGATACTATGCCCATTATTTTGCCGTACCTCTGTCCAGTAGTGACACAGAGGTGATCCCCGGGGTAAACCTGCGATCTCCCATCCATTTGTCAAGATTCCTCTTGAACAAGGCCAGCGAGGTGCTATGCTTCACATGTACCGGGATCTTGTTCCACAGCATAGGGAGTCTCTGGGTGATGAATCTGTCCCTCCAGCACGTCCTGTTTATGACCGTGTTGAGGTTTAAGTCTCTTGCTCTTCTAGTTCTGGTGGATTTAGATTTTTTGAGGTGGAGCATGTCCATTAATTCCGGGTTGGACATGGCCTTGTATGTCAGGCACAGGTCACCTCTGAGCAGACGGTATGCTACTGAATAGAGCTGGAGTTCCTTCAGTCGGGCAGCATAAGACATATTTTTGAGACCCATTATCCTTTTGGTGAGGAACTTTTGGGGTCTTTCCAATTGCTGCAGGTATCGGGTAAGATACATTCCGAATGGGGCATTGTACTCAATCATTGGTCTGATGAGTGATGAGTACAGGGGAACAATGACCTCCCTTGATCTGGATGTGAATCCCTTCATGATCAGGTGGGCAATGTAGAAGGTCTTCCTAACTACCTTAGCAACGTGAGTGTCGAAGGAGACGCTACTGTCAACCTGGGTCCCCAGATCCCTGATGACCTCTTCTGTGCTCAGCGGGTTGCCACCTATATGGTAGCTAGGGGTTACCTTGTTTTTCCCGAAGGGTATGACTATGCATTTTTTGGTGTTTAACTTTAGGCCATGGCTCTGGCACCAGTTTTCCATTTCTATAAGACCCTTCTGAAGGATATCTGTGTCTGAAGTGTTTTCAACTATGGTGCCCAGTTTGCAGTCATCTGCAAACTTTGTCAGCCATAATCCTCTTGTGTTTGCTTGTACTTCTGAAAAATAGATGCCGAACAAGAGGGGACCCAGGACCGAGCCCTGTGGGACCCCACTTGTGACCGGCTTGGAATCTGACATAGCGTCTGCAACTCTGACCCTGTGGGTTCTGTCACTTAGCCAGTTTGAAACCCATCTAGTGATGTATGGGTTTACATTTAAGGTGGTGAGTTTTTCAATGATACCCAAGTGGGGTATTGTGTCGAAAGCTTTTGCGAGGTCAAGGTAAGCTGTATGGACTGCCTTGCCCTCGTCAATGGCCTTGGAGACCGTTTCAAAGAAGTCAACCAAGTTCAAGAGGCATGATCTGCCCTTGACAAAGCCAAACTGGGTTGGATCCAATGTTTGTAAGTCCCCTATGTCTTTATTTATGAGGTCCATTATGATCCTTTCCATAGCTTTGCAAACCAGGCTTGTTAAGCTAATGGGGCGGTAGTTTCCAGGGTCAGTGGAGGCACCGCCTTTGTGAAGTGGGACAACAGTTGCCGTACGCCACTCCTTGGGTACGTATCCTGAGGTGAGGCTAAGATTAAACAGCTGCCTTAAATGCAGGTTTAATTCCTCATTGAGTTCGTGGAGCACACAGCCAGGGACACCGTCAGGTCCCATAGATGCTGTGTTTTTTGCCTTGGAGAGAGCAGTTTTCACCTGTGTAATTGAGATGTTTGGGAGGCTGCAATCTGCTGGGATTGATATCTCTCCTTTTGGGGGGGAAGGGGGGGAGAAGTTTGCACTGAACCTGTCAGCCAGTATGTTGGCAATGTCTGTTGGTACAGTGATTTTTACATTATTATGAACTAATTCTGAGCATATCTGGGAATTGCCTCCCAGGTTCCTAACATAGCTAAAAAAGGCCTTATGATTGTCTTTTGAGTCTTTGGCGATTTTTCTCTCAAAATTTGCCTTGGATGATTTTATGAGTGATCGTAGTTTTTAACTTATGATGATCAAGGGTGTTTTCTCTTTTAGGAATTTTGCTCTATCTTGGAATAGCTTTCTCCTTTTATTGTAGAGCTTGTTTATGGCTGGGGTCCACCAGACTGGGCGCTTGCCTTTGGTGGAGAGAGTCTTTGTTTTGTTTGGGATTGCCTGATCCATGCAGTCCTGGAGGTGCTGGTAGAAGGCATTTGTAAGTGATTCAGTGGCTTGGGTAGTGGTTTCCATTGGCTCGGGGGCCTTGAAGGATGCTACACTGGACTTAAGAAGTGTGAAGTCAGCTTTTGAGAACTTCTTTACTGTGGTCTTTTTTATCTGAGGTGGAGGCGGGATGTGGACTTCCAGTGAGATTAGTTTATGATCTGATCTCACCAATGAGGGGTATACTTCTGGTGTTGAACATTGTGTCCCCATGTTTGTGATGATGAGATCCAGTATGTTTTCTCCTCTTGTGGGAACGGTGACTAGTTGTTCCATGGCATTAGAGTTTATGAACTCTAGGAACCTTTGGGCTAGAGTATTGGGGCTTGAGTAATTATCCCAGTCAATATTCGGGTAGTTGAAATCACCCAATATGATGGTGTTTGGAGATACATTTAGCCCCTCCAGTGTCTTCAGGAAGGCTGTGTGAGGTTCCTGAGTTTGAGAGGGTGGTCTGTAACATGCTACAAATTGCAGAGCAGTCTTGCCTATGGTTAATTGCACCTGGATGGTCTCCGATGCTTCGTGCATTGCCACCAACCTGGAGGTGTGGATATCCTTGATGAATATGGATACCCCCCCCCTTTCTTGGTGTGGTCTGGATTTTGGGGCCGGAACGCATGATATGAGGTAAAACCTGATAGTGCCGGGGCGCTCTCAGGAGCCTTGAACCAGGTTTCTGTCACAGCACAAACATCAATGTTCTCCTTACTGAGAAGGGCCTCGAGTGCGTGCATCTTGAGGTTGAGACTTCTGGCATTGAGCAGCATTACCCTTAATTTTTTTTCTTTTTTGTGTTCTAGGGTGGTAGGTTTAGAATTTGAGCCTTGCCTAAAAAAGGCACTATGGGGGTGGCAAGAGCCTTTGCCAACATCCGGAAGCCTAAGGGTGACAGGTGCAAGCCATCCCTTGTGAAGCAGCGTGGCTTGTCCAGCATGTCATCCCAGGCAGACAGACATTGGATCCCCCTTTGAATGACACCAGAGGTTAAGCCAATTATTAAAGCTGATCACCTTTTCTCTGTATTGTGGCATCATTCTAGGTGAGGGTAGGATACTGCTCAAGGTCATAATATAAACAAATGTATATACATTAATACTGGGAAGTTTATCTCAATTGGTCATCAACCAGATGCTTTTATTTGTACTGGCCATTTATAATTCTAATACAAACGGAGTTGTGTAAGTAGCTAATTGCCTGCCCTGCTCATCTTAAAATACTAGTAATACTCTAAAAGCATTAAGGGTGGAGATTTATCAACAGCGTTATACAATAAAGAGGCAGGACATGACAAATGCTTTGGCTAGACATATAAAAAAAAGTTTTAATTTTAACAAATTTGTCTTTTTTTTGATAGAAATGGTTAGGATGGACTCTAGGGATGGTGACTGGACTAATAAACGTTTGATAAGAGATTTATATTGGATAATGTTTTTAATTCGGATAAGGCACCTGGTTTGAATGATATTATTTCTATTGCTGAAATTTTAACATACACGTAAAGCTTGCATTAAGCAATTTCATTAGTTGTTTTAATCATGTGACATTTTTATATAAAAGGAAGCATGCCATCTTGATTTGTTATTCTGATGAAGTATACAGTTTTGGTAGACAAAAGTGCTTAATTGTTATTAAAGGTTGGTGCGTAGATGATATCTGCAGCCATGGCTATTCGTTTTCTTCAAGGTACAGAGAATGTCATCCCATTGCACCCCTACTCCCCCACTGCTCAAATATACTAAATCCATGGCCACACAGCTGCAGAGAAAACAGAAAATAGCACACACAGTGAATCACTGGTGAGATGCAAATACAAACTTGAGGGTGGGCATTAGCAAAGTACACATGGTGCACTAGATTAACTTGCCTTGTAATTCCTACTATCCCAACACTCTAAATCATACAAGTATTAATTATCTATAGGTTACTACACTTTTATGTCAAAAGTGATTAAATGTATTTCAGATTAAATGAATTTTAGATACAATTTTTCAATATTTTGAGTTTAGATAAAATGAGTCTTAGATGATATATATATTTATATATCTATATGCACACATACACAGATATAAATACATATAAATACATAAACCATCTGTACACCACAGAACACAATAATATTATCCTACTAGTCTCACCAATATCATCTACAAAATTATATAAGTATACAATGTATCTTGGTGAGCTTCATAAGCAATGACATTTTACACACACACACAGACACCCACATGAGCACACACATACACACACACACACACACACACACACACACACACACACACACACACACACACACACACACACACACAATGTTCCCTCATAAAATAATACTCATTTCCACATTTATGAAATTCCATTTATCATAATTCATGTATACTTTGTAATTTTATTGTACAGTGATTTTCAGCTATACCTACAAAAAGTTGCTAAAACTGCAACAGAATCAATCCTTCTACCCATTGCTTGTAAATCATTCCTTTGAAGTGTGTTGTATGTAAAAGCTTGTGTTTTGTTACTAGTTTTTAATAAATATTGTTGTGGATTTCCCTGTATTATTCCTTTGAGAAATCATGCTGAAACTCCAATAAATAAATAAATTATGAACAAGGTGAGATGAGGTTCTTTTTGTAAATGATAACAAAATTTGTTGCTCTGCAGCGTGCCAGGGTTCTTAATATTTTCTTTGACTCTTACTTATGGATGGAATTCAAAAGGCTTGTTGAGCAAAATGCCTGAATCATGCTGTGTACATATTTGTGATGTTTGTTAAGACTTTTTTCAGTACATGCACATTACTGCTAAAATCATATCCAAAGAAAATTCATACAATAAAGTGATATGGATCCAGAAACTCACATTCGAGATCCTTTCAGAAATTGGAATCCACAAGGATGGTAGGTCAGTCAGTCTTTGCTACCTTTTGTTTCAGTAACCTGGGTTCATAACTTACTGTAGGCTGTATCCATCTACAGCATTTCTCCTGCAGCAGAGTTAATCAGCCAGTCTAGCAAGCAATCAGTTTATTTATACACCTTCCTTAAACAGCAATGTTGCTGCATATTCATATAGAGGTTAGGCAAATACAGTGTGCAAAGGTATATCACTTCCTTAAATACCATAAATTAAACACAAATTAGCAAGCACCCTTTATGCTAAATACAGAAGAGCTATTAATATCCAGAACAAGGTGATAATAAATGAAATGAGTGAATAATTAAAATCATTAAAATGTTACTGGCTGACACAAAACTCTAAGCAGCTTTATTCAAAGAAGAGCCACACTGCCATTGTGCAATACTAAGCTAGTCAAATACTGCAGAAGGATGTTTACTCTTACCTGAAACATAAGTCATTTTATATAGACCTTAATGAAACTATACAGCCATTGTGTAACACAAAACTAGCTAAATACTGCAGAAAGATATTTTCTCTTACTTGAAACTTCACTATTTTATATAAAGTTTAAATGCTGTTCCCCCTTTGTGGACTAGTGGTTCATCTTGCACTGACCTGTGGTCACTGCCCTAATGAAGTCTGCACTTGTGAAGTCAGTGATCCTACTCTGCAGCAGGTGATAATGCAAGGCTGGCAAGTGGGGAAACATTGCAATGTAAAAGGAGCCACTGGGAATTTTGTGGCACCATGTAATTTTACACACAAATTTGGGATTTTTCCATTGAATGCAGGATAGTTGAGTGTTTTGGTTGCACCACTGTTTTACACACTTTACTTTTTGTCTTCTTTGGAATTCTTCTGCCCTCAACGACATCTTCCAGATACTTGAAGCTGTTACCCTGTTCTGTTGTTTCCCTTCTATCTCAATTCTCAACTTCTTCTGATTTCCCCCATTTGCTGCCATTACAACTGCCTTATCTCCACTCAGTTTCATCCCATGTCCATTCGGTTTTGCATTCCATTCCCCTACCCTTTGCTGCATTTCTTGCTCAGAATCTGCCTGTAATGCCACATAATCTGCATACAGTACTTTTGTAGCTGTCCCCCTCTGATCTGTTAGTTAATGTAGTCCATCACCGGTATGAAGAGCAGTGGTCTCAGAGCTGAACCCTGATGCACACCCAGTCCCATTGGGAAACTATCTGTGAGTCACTGGGTCCTTGTACATAGCCTGCACCAGTTCTAGCAATTTTCTTGGACTTCAAACCACCGTAATACTGCACAAATCAGCTTTCTTTGGATTTACATTCTCCAAGTCTAGGAATATCCAGTTTGACTCTTTCCTCATCTCTACCCACTTTTCCACTCCCTCCCTGCACACATTGGGTCAGTTGTACTACATCCTGATCTGAATCCAAACATCTCCTCCCCCATCTTACTTTTTAAATATACATTTGTGTGTGTGGGAGGGTGAGGGGGCATGTGTACACATGCACACACACACATACATAGATTAAAAGTTTAATTTTTAGGAAAAATTGAAGTGCATGTTTGACAGTAGTGACACAATAGAATATTGGCATATGAGAAATAAATAGTGTTAGATGTGTGCATTCTAACAATCTTAAATTACCTCAACAGGAATGATTTGTCTTAATCTTTTTACTATACAGATACAAATATGATTTTTGGGCCATTTATTTAAATACAGTTAACCTTGCAGAAAATAAATTACATCATCAGTTGAAGTGAAGAAATGAAGACAGGAAAGTGTGGGAGAGAGATACTAGGGGGATCATCAGTAATAAATGATATACATGCCCAAGGATTTAATAAAATCCATGTAGACACAGTATACAGCCTACATGGAATGTATCCGTGTGCATGTCCATGGTTCCCCCTCAGCAGTGCACCATGCATATTAATGATGGCATGCTGCTAAGGAAGAGCTGAGGAACACAGATATTGAATCAGTGTAGGGAGAGGTGAAGTGGCTAACTGTGGCTGCAGATAAGTCGGAGGCTCCCTGCAATAGTCCCACCACTGTATTAATGTTGTGCAGTGTGTCAAATGTGTAATATGTCATTTCAATGATGTGTAATGTGTCCCCTGTTTTTTTAATAATTTTTGTTTTTTACTGCATGTTTGGGAAGCATGGCGGGGAGTGCAGTAATGCCAAGCTGTGTTCAGATATAGACAGCTGACACTTGCCAGACATCTAAAAATAGGAACCAGATGTAATCAATAATCATAATAACATCTATTTGTATTTTACAAATATTTTTTAAATTGCCGTTTACACAGTGTGGAGTTCCTACATACACAAGCAACATGTGCCAGACATCTAAAAATATAAATCAGATGTAATTAATTATTGTTAAGTTTTGTTTACACGTATTTGCGTGGCATAGCACAGTGCCCAGCAAAGCTTGTACGTACCTCAGTAGTATATGTGAAGGTATACCAGTTTTCATAATATCCAAGTAGGTAAATGGGCAGAGTTATAGCTATAGGTGTAGTAGGTCCTGGGTTCAAATTCATAGTAGGTAGAACATGTCTGTAATGTGCTGAACTATTTTTCTAGAATTTAATAATAAAATTGATAATTTAAAAAAATGTAAGAAAATTTTAAAATATGGCATTGCTGCACTCTGCTAAGCAATGCTCATTCATGCTAAGCAGTGCATAAACATGTTAACAGCTACAAATGTCTGTGCAGTGCTAAGCTTTGCTAAAACCACAGTTCTGTGAGATTTTGTGCTGCCCAGCACTGCTTAACTGGTTAGTGTGGTGCTAAGTAAGGTGGTGCCTTGCTTTTATGAATGTTGCTCAATGATGTGTATGGGTGGGAAAGCAGACTATGTTAAGCGCAATAGGTGGGAATTCTGCAGAGTCCATTGAAGTTCGATCAACTGTCAGTATGGCTGGTGTTGTTGGGGAAGGTCTGCTCTTTTGTGCACAGTGGTGAGGCATTCAGGAATCCAGGATCATGGTTGGGTTCCTTGTAAAAAAAACATGCTGATAGGCTGGTGCAGGACAGTATCCAGGGCTCAGAGTGTAAGGCAGAGGCCTGGGACTGGGTGGTCAGAGAACTCACCAGTATGACTGGTATCCCCTGCACAGGTGAGCAGTGTTGTCACCATGACAACCTGAAAAGGTGAAAGAGGGGAACTTTGGACACCTGGGTCCAAGAAGTGAGGGCAGGGAAGACCCACAAGTACATAAGTATGTGTTTCTGATGACTTAACAAAATGCAATCTGAATGTCTGCAAAACTGGTATGCATAATGCTGTGCTTCTCTCCCAACAGCTGCAGTTGAGAGGTCTCACAATGTCGAGTCCCATGCTGGGCTGTTGGCCAGGTTGCGCCGTGAGCATGGTGAGTATGGATGTATTATGCCAACTGTAGTGCAATAAGCAAGAAAGAGTAAAGCATTAACTGAAATAAAGTATATACACTAAAGTCTGTAGTGCAACAAACATGGAATTAGAGCTGTAGTGTAATAAATGTGGAATTGGAGCTGTAGTGCAATAAATGAATAGTAACAACTGTACTTCAATAAAAACAAGAAACAATACCAGTAACAGCAAGGAAAATGGTGTACATCAGAATTGTCTTGTCATAACCATTGCAGTAGAGCTGTATGCATCGAGTCTATAAGGTAAGGTTGCTGCAGTCAAGTATAACACTGTAATAGCTGTGGAATGCAAATCTAATGGCTGCAAACTGTATTGCTTAACTCATAGTACTGCTCAAGGCTGTCTCTAGGCCAATACTGGTCACATAATGGTCTGTCTTCCACAGACTTCAGGTAATAAGGTTATATGGGTGTGGTAGCCCACTCCACAGCCAGATATTGTGCGTGGATTTTACAGATATTTCAAACCAATAATGATAATATGTGTTCACCAGTATTGTTGAAAATGAAATAAAGCTGTAGTAATATATGTTTGTATACCATGCATGTCTGTTCTATTGTCACTGCAGTCTAATATAACACTGTAACAGTACTAGAATGCTAGAGGAAAGTCCTGTAATTTGTACTGAACAATTCATAGTATGTTTCCATGTGATCTCCAGGCAAGTATCAGCCACTCTGTAGTCAGTAGCTCAGTCTGTTAAATTCCTTGTGCACTGTACATTTTGCCACACACAGTTCTGGGTTTGAATCCAGTGCTATGTAGCATTACATTTTCAGTATCAGTCACATAATGCTCACAATTTCTCTCTCCACAAGAACACAATTTTATGCGTGAGTTAGCCCATATTATGTGCAGATATTGTGCTTAGGTCTCACAGAATGTTACACTCAATAACAAGAATGTGTTCATTAGCATTGTTGATTCAGAAATAAAACTGTGTAATGCCAATATGACTGTATCTCTTGCATCTCTGTACTATGCTGCTGCAGTCAATTATTAAAATATTTGCAGATGTCCCCAGCAGTTACAGCTAGTGGGTTCTACTCCCATGCCTGCCAACTAAGCCATGATGGCTGTCTAGTTTAATTACTGTACACAAACATGCCTTTCAAGTGTCATGATTTCTTGTAATGTAATTAAAACTGACTAATACATCTGGCACATTTTTACCAGATAAATTATTACCTGGAATGCAATGTATTACCAAATCCATTTACAAAACACCCTGGTAGTTATATAAGTCCACATTATGTGAAAACATTTTGAGAAGTTCTGTACCTGCATTTGTTAGTGCTTGGTCCTTATTGTCCCATGCTATCAGCCTGAGAGGTATGTATGTGCTACAACAGCTATAGGAGAATTGTAGTCACTGTAATCACAACTGTCAGTACACACCTGTTGAAGCATGTATGACCAGTGTTGTCAGAAATGTCATCTGCAATGTCACTAATGGAATGTTTTTCTCTGTCTCTCCCCACCTCTTATCTTAATTTATTCATTATTGTAATGTATTATTATGATTTAATATTAACACAATTTGTTTAACTATATTTTGGAAAATGTGGTTGATTATTATTATGTTTTATTATGATTAAATATTAGCATATTTTGTTAAACTTACTATTTTGTTGGCCTTATGGTTTACTTCACACTGGCATGCTGTTACCATACTGACTGTTATGTTACATAATGTTGTGTTGCACTTAATATACATTAATATGTATTTGGATTAATAAATATGATGTTCCACTCTGTTAATACTAACAATGCTTTGGGTGTAACTAACCGTACTTATTGCTTTATGTCATTTACCACAGCATGTCAAGGTAGGCCGGTTCCAGCTGATCCCCCTACCTTGCCTCAACCGGTTGTGGCATTGGGTCCCAGCAAGTCTGGGACCCAGAACAGTGGTGCTCCCTCTGCTGCCCCTGCACTACCTGCTTTGTTGGGCAGTACCACCCCATGGGATGAGGCCCAGTCCCCCTCTGGAAGCAGTGGCAGAGAGAGAGTAGTCTCCCAGGTCCTGGTACACAGGATAGTCCACAGTGGCTATTACCAATGCCTGCACTGGATTGAGACCATGCTGACCACCCTGGTGGGGCAGCCTGGCCCTGGTGCCCAGCCTCCAGCACAGCCACCCTTGGGGCAGTGAAGGAGCAGTGCTGACAGTCCCATGAGTAGGGACGTAAGTCATGCTGTTGCCATCTGGAGGCAGATGGGACTCTGATTCCATAACACCCTCCCTGTCCAAGGTGTTCACCCCCCTCATGTGTCACACACTGTTCCTGTCTGTTGTCTTGTCTGGTTTGTCTGTTTGCAAATGCATCCTCACCTACCCAACTTACCTCCTCCACATGTACCTATGTCCGTTCCACCAACACTCCATTCTCACCTTAAAAAAATGGGCACCTGTCCCAAAAAATATTGTCCCATACATAGCTCTCCTTTTCACACGTGTCCACTGGACACACATAATTCAGTCCAATTGGCTTGACAATGCAGTTATGTTGTCCTCACCCCTCTCTCTGGGGTTTTAGAATCCAAATTCATCTACAAATCTTTCAAAGTGCACAGTTGTTGCTGTACAAGAAACTGATAACTGTGGTTCTTTCCTACACCCTTCCTGCACATCCCTCCCTGCCTTTCAATATGTTTCCCCCCTGCTTGCCCCCATTTCACCACTTTCCTATCTCTCCTTTTTTTCTTTATATTTTTTTAGCTCAGCACTGTGTGGTGCCCCATGATGTGCCACATCACACAGCCTTGCTAAGCTTAGCTAAATACAGCTATAATGAGTATATGTGTTTCTAACATTGTAAGTTGCATGTACAAAATAAACACATCTGGCATGTTTCGAACCTGAGCCAATCACACCTGAAGCACACTGCATTATGCCGCCACACCACTCTTACTTAAAAAAGCAGTTTAAACAAAACATAATAATTGTCAATTACAGTCATTAGGTGTGTTTCAGCAGAGCTGTCCGCTGTGCCACACTGCGCAAACTGGAATAAACAGTAATGGAAAAAATAGGCATGTACCTTGTATTCTGGAGTAATAGTACACCACTAGAGAGCCAAACACATGATAATGGATGTAACTGAGGCCTGTGACAACAGGTAAATGTGCCTTTTTATCAGCAGTATGTAGAAAGTCACCTACTAAGGCATTAATGGCAAAATACATATTCATCTGGATCTCTGGTGCAGAAATACATCCATGTAAAGCCATGCACATACTGATGGATGTAGAAAATGTTTGTCACAGCCTGTATGTGTGCATATATGTCTTGCAAATATACCTGCTGAAGCAGTGACTTAGTAGCTCAGTCTGTTAAATGACTTCCATACAGTACATTTTGCCATATTGTCCGGGGTTCAAATACAGTGTTGTGCTGCATTTCAATTATATTATTGTGAAGACAGAAATGAATGGATCACTACTGCACTCTTTATCCATAAAAAGCATTGCAAATTAAATAACTGCTTTTTAGTGCATGAAGTCACAGGGCTGCAGGTAGGGATACACATCACATATCCATATAGCAGTACTATATGTCACCTAGTACTCTGTTATTGACACAGTTGCCTAACATGCGCACCTTAAATACATGCCTTAATTAGAGTGTAAAGGGTACCCTCACCCTGGCACTACCTCTACATCAAGGCTGACACAGATTCACCTACAGCTTGTTGTCCTCCAAAGTGTTCACACTCTCTGCCTATGTCTACTACCTGCAGCAGCAGCTCCAGCCTGTGGTATTCACAGCTATATGTAAAGGTTTCTGCTACAGACCTACCCTCTTGCAATGATGTAGCCTCCTCACCCCAGTAGTGTCCATCTCAACAGCTAAGAAATGGACCGAGGTCTACATGAAGACCTTATATATTGCACAGTGGTTGCATATCATTGGCTAATGATACTGCAATTCAGCTGTTTTGGCAGGAATTAGCATTTAGAACCACAAATTGGTTTAGAGGTAATCACCCACTGATGGGGAGCATGTTTAAAATGCAGGCAGCAGGCTATGGAGAACCATTCTGTATAAGACCTTGCTCACACAGAGCAAGCCTTTGTGAAACTTTACCAGCAGAACATTTCAACAGAGGAATACTGCACTCTACCAGGTATGTAACTGTTTTTTGTGCATATCAGCATGCAGATAGGAGGATACAGGTATGGAGAATAGGGATTATAGCAGTAAGCCTGTCTTACACCTGTGATAATGACATGTTATTGATAGCCTGCTGTTTTTAACCTACAGGGGATGTACAATACTCCATGGTTGCATTGTCTTTGTTAATTGTGGCAGGCACACTGCTGTTGTTGGACTGTTCATTCTTAGTGGTTGTAATAGCACACTGCTATTTGTCTGGCACTGGTCTTATGACATTATTGGGTGGTTGGCCTTAGCAGACACACCACTATAGACTGGAAAGTTGGGTGTATGAACATGGCACACAGGGAAATACGTAACTATTGATACTATCCTGGTTGGATCCGCACATGTTGTATGTTGTCACACTGTGGTGTATGACATGTATGAGCAAGCAGTGGATAGTGTTGGCCATTTTGCCCTTGCTGCATCTGTACATAGTGGACATTCACGTATCTGATCCTGTAATGTGTTCCCCTTGTGTTGTCTTTCAGGAATAATGTACCACAGATGGCACCCACCCTTCTCAGATGTGGAGAATGAGATAATCTTGCAAGGACTAAGGCAACATCATGACATCCTGCTATCCAGGGGGAGACATAATAGGAAACAGTGGGATGCATTGTGGTCAGACCTTGTCCATGACGTTAATGCCATGGGTCAGCAGGGCAGGACATATGAGCAGGTGGAGGCCCTGTAGTGGAACAACAACTCTGAGCCACTGAGGAATTCCTGGCATGCCTAGGCACATGCAACAGCTCCCAGGCATCCATCGCACCATACATAGTGGAGGTGGGTGCCACAGTTTCCACAGCTGAGGAGTGTGCAGGTAAGCTTACTGTGATCAGCATTGTAATACTGTAGCAGTCAGTGTGTCAGGCTGTAGATACTTTTATGTGGAGGTCAGGTCTTTGTTCCTGGGGGGAGGTGTAACCTCAGGTATACACTCATATGCAGATTGGGATCAATACAAGTAACACAGTAGCTACTGTAAATGTGATTTAAATGGATGTATTACCTTGTTGTGCTGCAACATGCAGTGGTACTGACATTACCCCACCCTCAACTTTTCACAGGTCCATCAGAAATTGCCCAAGTCCATGGTCCTGCCCCTGGTAAGTATGACACTTGTTTTGTTAAGAAACAACTATAGTCTAATACGGTTATGGTTCATAATAATGCCCTATGTACATGTAATTATGTGTGTAAACAGTGTAGGATATTTTAAATGCCAGTCTGGAAGAGGTACCTAAGGTTTTGAGAGGGGATGGTCACAGGAGTGTAGTTCAACAAATGGATGCACTTTAGCAGTTACAGGTAAAAGCAGATAAGGCTCCTGATTTAAACTAGGCAAGGTATCTAAATTGCCATTTAAAAATACAACAGGTTGAAGGCAAATACATTAGGTAGTGAAATGTGTATTTCCATATAACTGTCAAGAGAGTTGTTTTTTTCAATTATAGTGTCATACTGAGTAAGTAAAAGGTAAATATTACTGGTCATGTCTGACTTGATTTACTTCAAGTGATGGTTATAAAGGTCCTGAGTTGAATTTTGTGTTCTGGGGTAGTGCTTTGTCAACGTATGCAGGGAAGGAAGTTGTTTGATCACTAATCCAGTTGTGGATCTTTGCTGTTATGAGTCTTGGATGCTTTTTGTACACAATAGTGCAGGTATTAATGTACTGCTTTTTTCATTCTTATTGAAGGTGACAATGGGGTTTGGAGTCTGTCCCCTACACAACCTGATGTCAGTGTCTGCTCAGACACTGATGATGATGGTGGCCACAGTGAGACACAGGTGGGGATGTTGGGGGCTGAATCTGTTCCAGAGGTAGACAGCACTCTTCTGCCCCCATTGTCACTGCACACAGTGCATATGCCCACACATACCCCTTCCCTGGAGGCTACAGATATTGGACAGTCAGAAGGTGGAGACATTGAACAGGAGAGTGTGGCAACTATGGCTCCAGTGAGTGTAGACACTGGCCATAGCCAGAGAGCTGGCGAGGACCCACACAGGTGGATTGACAGGGGTGCTTGTAGGATGGCTGCTGTCTGTCCACCACCTGTTGCAGGTGTCACATCATGGGTCATCCAGCACATGTTTCAGGCTGTCATGGAGGCACAGGCATGTTCTGAACAGAACACCAGGCATATGCTTAGGGTTATGGATACCGCACAGTCTGAGATCAGCGACAGCCTCCTCTGCATTGCGGACACCCTGGATTGGTTCACTGATTCAGTGGACTGATGTAGGCTGAGACAGTGTCTGTCTTGCACTGCACATTGTCTGTGGTGGAACATGTGGTTGGAGTTGAGCATCGGACCCGTGGAAATAGGTCAGCAACACCATCTGCTGAGAGGCCATGTGGCCGTGCACACTCACTCTCCCGTAGTGGCAGAACATTGTAGCAGGCAATGGGTTCATGGTCCTGGGCATTCCTGTGGGGGACATGGTCCCAGCAGACAGTCACCATCAGGTGCTAACACCATGTCTGAACTTGGGCATGGGGGTGCCAGCGCTACTTCTGGCAGAGCCAGTTCCCATGCGCAGGAATGGAGATGGTGAACTGTCAACTTTACCATGTACAGCCCAAAGCTGTCCAACATACTCATGTGCAAGGCTAGCACTGATCTTGACCATGTACATACACACACTCACACACCAATGTCAAATGCAGGTCACCGGCAGACACACACAGCACCTCTCCATGGTCCATCTTACATGCTCCCCCCTGACTCACACACATGCTGTCTACCATTTGGGACAGTCTATGCCTCCTACACCCCCACACAAGACCTTGTGAAAGTGATGATACCTGTGCCACATCCCTGTCATCCTTGACATCGATGCAGGGAAATGAAGCTATGGGTCTGATGCACAGGGTGACTACATTACTTAACATGTACTTGTGTAATGCAGTGTTGGTTCACCATGCCACTTGTAATGGTTAATGAGAGACACTTTATGCCAGCATTTGTCATGAGTATGCCACATACATTTGTGTACCTTATATGGTACTTATTTTGTATGTTGTTGACTTGGCTGTATAGTTACACAATGACAGATGTGTCACAGGCCTGCTTATGTTTCTGTTACAGGAGTCTGTTGGGATAACCTATGGATACACAGTGGAAATAAATAGGCACAGGATGGCATATCAGCACAGCAGACATATGTCATCAGCAAGGTACAGCACTATAACTGCATGGCTCCATAGGTTCATATGTGCATAACAAGCTAACAAGGATAATGTTGGCATTCAGCATACTCATGCATCCCTAATCTGTGAGAAGGTCTGTTACCCTTCATATATCCTGTGTCCAGTACCAACAGTTGCCTGGCAGCAGTTATGATTGCTGTGTCCTGCATCCCAATGTATAACCTACACATGATGTGTGTCACAGCAGATGTATGCATGGCATGCATGGGGGCCTGTTTCACGTAGGGTGTACTGCCTGTGTTACATACCTGCCTCACCAGCATGTGCTATGCACACCACACTGATGTTGTTGGCATGCAGCACAGGTGACACATGTGTTAGTCGTGTCATGGATACACAGAAGGTACACAGTGGGAACTGACACCTCCCTATATGAAGCCATACACATCCCCTCCAAAGCATTTTGGAGACAGACTACACATGTACAGTCCTGACATGGACTCTATAGGACATGTTCTCTACAATGTGTATTGGTGTATCTTGGAATGTGTTTGGCTGTTACAGTTGTACAATATGCCTGTGTAATGATATGGCAAGGGTGCCATTGCACACGATAGCTGTGATGAATGCTACATTAAGTATACCAGTGACAGTCTGGGATGTATGTCTCAAACCTGTCAGTATTGGTTGTACAATTATGAATACATCCACATCTTTCTGACCAGTGACAGTTGGAGGCTACAGTACTCTCTGTGTTCAATTGATAAGTCCCATGGTTCCATAACATGTTGTAAAATGCTCTAACCAGCTCACACAAACACATGGCTACATTGAGGCTAACACCACTTCCAGTCAGTGTGTACAGGATACACCAAGACACACACGTAGTGCAGGTCGACTGTATGTAGGTGTGCATACTTACATATGTAGTGGTATATACTACAGATCACAGTACATGGTGCACGCAGTACATCTCATGTCTGCTAGTACTATAATTTTAGAACATATTATGCTTGATGACATATGCAGGTTTTGTTGTGGTCAGTCCTTTGGGGGGGGGCACATCATCCACTACAAATAAAACTCTGCAAAACCCTACATATGTCTAGGCTACCAAGGTTATGCCATATGGATATATATACATGCACCAAGTGGGCTGGAGTGAAATTAGAACCCCAACTTATCTAGTCTTCGGCATTATAGATCACAGTATTTATTGCATGTGCCACAGCTTACATCTGATATTATACTGTCAGCTGGTAGTCTTAAGGTGGCTGACATCATCAGGCCTTGTAGAAGAGGGCAGTGTGGAAGCCAGCAGCAAGTTTCAGGTCTAAAAAGTGCATAACCATTACAGGTGGATAGCCCATAAGGGCATGTCCTTTAATTTGCAGGAGAATACACACACACACACACACACACACACACACACACACACACACACACACACACACACACACACTGACACACCAAGTGGGGGTGGAGTGAGATTAAAACCCCTACCTGTCTAGTTTTATACGCTATAGATCACAGTACTTATTGCGTGTGTAATGGCTTACATCTGATATTGTACTGTCAACTGGTAGTTTTAAGGTGGCTGATAACAACATCAGGCCTTGTAGAAGAGAGCAGTGTAGAACCTGTAGCAAATTACAGGGCTAAGAAGTGCATCACCATTGCAGGTAGATAGCACATGATGGCATGTCTGTTCATTTTCAGGAGGATACACACACACACACACACACACACACACACACACACACACACACACACACACACACACACACACACAGTCATGCACCAAGTGGGCTGGAGTGAGATTAGAACCCCACCTATCTAGTCTTATAGAGACTATAGATCACAGTACTTATCACATGCACCACGGCTTATATTTGATGTTACACTGTCAGCTGGTAGTCTTAAGGTGGCTGACATAATCAGGCCTTGTAGAGGAAGGCAGTGTGGAAGCCAGCAGCAAGTTACAGGCCCAAAAAGTGCATAACCATTGCAGGTGGATAGCCCATGAGGGCATGTCCGTTCATTTACCAGAGGATACACACACACTGATACAGTCATGCACCAAGTGGAGTGGAGTGAGATTCAAACCCATACCTATCTAGTCTTATACACTGTAGATCACTGTACTTATCACACACACCGAACGTTAAGTCTGTTGTTTGTATGATTGCAGGTACAGTACTTGTGCATTACATAAACGAGTCATGTGCTGACCAGCATGTGCAGCCTGCAGTGGGATATTGCAGGTCTATATCACTTCATCGAAACGGCAGAAGTTCGAACACCATATGTTCGAACTTCTAACCCCAAAGTGCAAAATCATTGAAGGCTTAGAACAGTGATTTTTTTTCCCCAGGAAAAAAAAAATTGCTGTTCCAAGAAACACACACACAACACAAGCACACCAAAGAAAACAGCAATCCATACACATACACTTAAAATCCTGCATCTAACCCTACACTAAACTTTACATACGCTACTATCTATCCAGTTACCTTAACCCAAACCCTAACCCTAACGTTTGTCACTATCGCACACTCACCTGACCCACACCCTAACCCTAACTCACCTATCCCACCCTAACCCTAAAGTCTGTCACTATCGCACACCCACCTCACCAGCGCCCTAACCCTCACTCACCTAACCCCCGCCCTAAACCTAACATCCACACAATCGCACACTTACCTGAACCCGACCCGTAACTTTCCACCACAGTACTGAAAATCGTGAAGCCACAGAAACAGCTCACCGAATTCTTTCCCTGGGAAAGAATTTGGTATTCCGCTGCTTTGCGATAACTAGTTTTTGAACTTCACAGTTCAAACATATGGTGTTCGAACTGCTGAAGTTTCAACAAACTGATAGAAACCCTGATATTGCTTCATACTGTTATCTGCATCTAGTATCCTAGCAGTGGGATAACTGTAATTATCCTAGTTATGTGTGTACGGTTACCAGTATGGCCATATGTGGCTGCTTTCAGTTACATAGGCATATCTGTGGGCAGGGACATGTTGCCTTGTCCATATATGTGTTGACAACATTATACATTACAGCACATTCTCATCTGTGTCTGTCTACATGGTGACATCCAGCAGGCACTGGAGTCTGTAAGTAAGTGTGCTGTTGCACCCTTAGCTTAGATCCTTTGAGCAACAGTATGGCTGTGTGACAGTGGAGATTTACTCACTATTATTAGGGTATGTCGGACAATACAGACATCCCCACACCTAATTCTGTATATAACAGGGTTGTATATATAACTGTAGCTGCTTTTGTAAATGATATTTATTTATTTTATTTAAATTTGATGACCAGGGAAGTCCACTGGGCCATAAAGAGCCCATTTTCAGTGGAGGCCCAGGGAGAAAAGCTCCAAATATTGCAAGTTACATATTACATGTTAACAAAAGAATAACTAAAGATTTGTACAGAACAATTAAAACATTTACAGAAATATAATACATTATGTAATAAGCTTTTAGTGAGTTAACATTTAAACAGAAGGTTACTAGCCCTTTTGGAGGATGGATCAACTGAACATTTGCAGAAAAAGACATTTTTGTCAAATAAGCTCTTTATAAGTAAACATTAAACAAGTAGCTACTAGTCCTTTGCAGGTTTGGTGGACCATTTTACATGGAGTGAGTACAAAAAACTGCATTATGGAAAGTATAGTACATTAGATAGCGGAGAGAAAATCAGTCCCTGGTAGGGCAAGACTGTTTTAGATTGAGATGAAGCAATAGAATTGGTAAATGGTAATGATTTCAGTGCAGGGTAGAAAGAGATGGGGAGGAGAGGGGTTTATGTTGGAGCATGACATGGGCATTCCCATTTGGCTGATACATGAGAGAATAGCTGAGATTTGAAATTGGTATGGTTTGGAAGGTTGCGAACGTGGGGGGAGAGAGTAGTATGGTATGTGTATGTGTTATGTAAATATATGGGTGGGTATATGTATCATTTTAGTATATATAGCTATATATATCAATGCATATCTATTTGACACTACATAACGATAGATATACTATACATGTGACAGAGAGATAGTGACAGATGGATATGTATACGTATATCTGTATGTACAGGCATTTATACATAACAGGTCATTTTTATGAAGTGGCAACAAGATTGCGCTAATTTTAACTAAGTGTATGGGCATGCCCAGTGGGTCTGTCAGTACTTATAAGGTGACTCCATTCCACACCTACTTTGTATGTTACAGACATTAACATTCTCCCCTGTTTCTGCAGTACTGCGCTTCACTCAAACTGTCCACAGCATTCCCCAGCTGTGTGCTGTACTTAATTTGTGACTGTGGTTGGTAATGTTACATCACCAAAAGACTCACAGTCTGCATACCTCTCAGCTGTCCTGATTTCCACAGAATGTCCAGAGTTCTGTCTCATATATTTGGTCTTTGCCTCATACATTTATAGCCTTCTGGTAAATTATTGAATATTAACATCACTATATTATACTACTTACAGACAAACATTTGTGTTTCAGACGTTATATCCTTCAGAACATATCTAATAATGCAACACCTTTACTTCCAGTGACTTTCTAAGTTTATGGGGACAATATTTGAAATATGCCCCTGTGTTTGGGCATTTGTCCCCCCAATCTTACTGGCTTTGTCCAGATATCTTGCACTAAGAGGTATGATAGCCTGTAAAAACACAAACATAGTACTACCTCACATGCAAAAGATGTGAGTAATTCCAGATTAGAACCATCAACACCATCAGTGATGCTACCTTCCCTAGTCCACTGAGCCACTCAGGTCACCAGACATAGAGGAGTCATTCATCACACCATCAACAACATAAATATGTACATTGTTATTCTTCATGAGGAGATAAATACAATGGTGTGAGCAATATCTATGTTACAGCCCTGAGATTGCCTGGTCCACTGATATACCATAGGTGATTTTCTGTTAAAGCAGTTGTATGGGTACACTGTTGTATTGGGGGTGGGGGAACAATGTCACATGATCTGCTGGGATATACAGGAGTCTAAATATCATGTGAGCCCACTGTTTAACATCACCTTTGACTGATGTAGTGAATATTCCAACCATGAGGCCTAGTGAATATTAAGGAACACATACTATTGGACTGGGTATCTGTAGTCCCATGTGGATGTTACATCTGTCAAATTAGCCTACTATATTTCCTTGCATAACAGCAGCAGATCCATACATATATGATATATTATAGAAATCTTTACAATTAGTGTGAAGCTGAGTGACTTACCTTGAGAATTCAGCAGTTGAGACACCTGTAGTTCAGGGCTGACTCTGTATGATGCGAGCAGTACATAACCAATACATGGATAGGTACAGGTTGTGTGGGCTGCCTGGCATCAACATGTTTACTAATATGTATGCAAGTCGGACTGAGGTGTCAGTTCTTAGGGCCCTAGGTTGTCAGTGAATGTGATATACATTGTCCTTTAGCCAATGCCAGGGTGTGCTGGGCATGCCTATGTCTGCCTACAGGGACATCATCAGAGGGCTCCTCCTCTGAGTCCTCTTGTGAGTGTAGCTGTGGTGATGTAGGCACTGGTGGGGGCGGCTGTGTATCCCTTACCTTTGCTGATCCTGCTGCACCTGTTTCTGCAGGATCATATTGTGTAGCATAGCAGATACTGTGAGCATATGTGCACATGTGACTGGAAAGTACTGCAGGGTTCCACCAGATATATTCAGACACCGGAACCGTGAATTCAGCAGCCCAAACACATGCTCTATGATGTTTCTAGTTTGTGCATGTGCCTCATTATGACATTCTTCCATGGGTGTGTGTGTGCATTTCTGATGTGTGTCATCATCCACAGTTCCAGGGTGTAGCCAGCATCCCCCACTAAATGGCCATGTTCATAGGTTCATAGGTAGATACTAAGCTGTTGGCCCTAGGGCTTATAATAATCCTAGCCAAAAGGTACCCTGGCTTTCGCCACCCAAGAAAATTATTTTCCTGTGCCACTGTTGAGCAGAGCAACAGAAGTGATCCCCGGGGTGAATTTCCTATCTCCCATCCAATCATCAAGATTTTTCTTGAAGAGTGCTAATGAGGAGCTTCATTTGATATAGATATGTAGTTTGTTCCAGAGTATGGGAAGTGTCTGGGACATGAATCTGTCCCTCCAGCATGTTCTGTTTATTCTGGTGACAAGGTTTAGGTCCCTAGAGCTTGTAGCTCGGAGGGATTGGGATTTCTTTAAGTGGAGTATGTCTGACAACTCTGGATTTGACATAACTTTGTATGTTAGGCAGAGATCGCCTCTGAGTAGGCGATATGCGACAGAGTAAAGCTGGAGTTTTTTGAGATGGTCTATGTAGGACAACTGTTTGAGGCTGGTATTCCTCTTTGTGAGGTATTTCTGCAGCCTTTCCAGTTGTTGTAGATGTCTTGTGAGGTATATACCAAAAGGGGCGTTGTACTTTATAATGGGTCTAATGAGTGATGAGTGGAGGAGATCTTTTTTCCTGGATGAGAAACCTTTTGTGATGAGGTGTGCCACATAGAAGGATTTTCTTACTACTGTAGCGATGTGATTATCAAAGGAGAGACTACTGACCACCTGTGTCCCAAGGTCTCTTATCACACTTTTGGTGTTAAGTAGACTACCGCCTATGTGGTAGTTCATGGGTACAGAGTTTTTATCAAAAGGGATGACAATGCACTTTTTGGCATTGAGCTTGAAGCCATGGATTTGACACCAGGCATCTGTCTCAGTGAGGCCCTTTTGTAAGATGTCCACATCATTAGGAGTTTTGATTATGGCTCCTAGTTTGCAGTCATCTGCAAACTTCGTTAGCCAAAGACCTTCTGTGTTAGCCTGTACTTCAGAGAAGTAGATACCAAACAGAAGAGGACCCAGGATTGAACCCTGTGGTACTACACTTGTCACTGGTCTGAAGTTGGATTTGGAGTCCGCTGCTTTCACAGTGTGGGTTCTGTCAGTGAGCCAGTTGGCAACCCATCTTGTGACACAGGGATTTATACCTAGTTTAGTGAGTTTATCTATAATTCCAGAGTGGGGAATGATGTCGAAAGCCTTGGTGTGATCTAGATAAGCTGTGTGAACCACATTACCCTCATCTATGGCTTTGGTGACCACTTCAAAGAAGTCTATCAGGTTTAGGAAACATGATCTGCCTTTTACAAACCTGAACTGGATAGGGTCCAGAGTTTGGAGATTACCAGTGCCATTGTTTATAAGTTCCATGATGATACATTCCATAGATTTGCAGACCAGGCTCATCTGGCTAATGGAGTGGTAGTTTTGGCTCCCCCTTTGTGGAGTGGGATAAACGTCACTGTACACCATTTAGTGGGCACAAAGCCTGAGGTGAGGCTATGACTGAACATGGTACTTAGGTGGGGTGCCAGTTCATTCTGTAGTTCGTGTAGAAAGCAGCCTGGGATGTTGTCAGTTCCCATGGATGCTGTGTTATTGGCTTTGGAGAGTGTGTTTTTTACCTGTACAGCTGTGATTACAGGAACTTTGCATTCTTCCAGTATAGAGATGAGCCCTTTAGGGGATGAGAGGGGGGCAAAGTTAGCAATGAACATATCTGCCAGGATGTTGGCAATATCAGTTGGTTCTGTATATTTAGTGCCATTGTGCTGTAACTCAGAGCAGATCTAAGTGTTGCCTTTGAGATTCTACACATAGCTATAGAATGCATTGTGGTTGTCTTTAGAATCAGTGGCAATTTTGTTTTTGTAACTAGCTTTGGAGAATTTTATGTGGGATCTCAGCTTCTTATTGAGGCTGACCAGGGAGTTCCTCCAATCATGGGATTCTACTCTTTTTTGCAACAGTTTCTTTTTTCTGTTGTAGAGTCTGTTTATGGCAGGGGACCACCAGACTGGCTTCCTTTTTTTGGGGATAGCATCTTGGTTCTGTTAGGGATTGCACGATCCATGCACTTGTGTAAGTGCTTATAAAGTGCATTTGTGTAGGATTCAGCAGTTGTACCTCTATTGTCTGTTAGCATGGGTGTTGTGAAGTTTGCCACTTCTGTCTTAAGAAGTGTGAAGTTGGCTTTGGATAATTTTTTTATGGTGGTTTCCCTAATGGGGGGTGGGGGAAGGATGTGGATGTGTAGGGTGATTAGCTTGTGGTCAGATCTGACCAACAAGGAATTGACCTCTAGTGTGGAACACTGGTTGCCCATGTTGGTAATGACCAGGTCTAGGATATTGCTGCCCCAGGTGGGGGTGTGGATATGTTGAACCAAGGCACTGGAATTTATGAATTCCAGAAAACTTTGAGCACAAGCGCTAGTACATGAGTAGCTTTCTCAGTTAATGGTGGGGTAGTTGAAATCGCCCATTATTAGGGTGTTATGTTGTACCCTAATATTTTCCAGTGTATAAAGAAATGAGGAGTGGGAATCTTGGGGCATGGTGGGGGATCTGTAGCAAGCTACAATTTGGATTGCTGTTAGCATGGGTGTTGTGAAGTTTGCCACTTCTGTCTTAAGAAGTGTGAAGTTGGCTTTGGATAATTTTTTTATGGTGGTTTCCCTAATGGGGGGTGGGGGAAGGATGTGGATGTGTAGGGTGATTAGCTTGTGGTCAGATCTGACCAACGAGGAATTGACCTCTAGTGTGGAACACTGGTTGCCCATGTTGGTAATGACCAGGTCTAGGATA
This sequence comes from Protopterus annectens, assembly GCF_019279795.1. Classification (NCBI taxonomy): domain Eukaryota; kingdom Metazoa; phylum Chordata; order Ceratodontiformes; family Protopteridae; genus Protopterus; species Protopterus annectens. The sequence goes on from NC_056740.1 coordinate 95,876,881, forward strand.
TTGCTGCCCCAGGTGGGAGTGTGGATATGTTGAACCAAGGCACTGGAATTTATGAATTCCAGAAAACTTTGAGCACAAGAGCTAGTACATGAGTAGCTTTCTCAGTTAATGGTGGGGTAGTTGAAATCACCCATTATTAGGGTGTTATGTTGTACCCTAATATTTTCCAGTGTATAAAGAAATGAGGAGTGGGAATCTTGGGGCATGGTGGGGGATCTGTAGCAAGCTACAATTTGGATTGCTTTCTTGCCCAGAGTTAGTTGCACTTGGATAATCTCAGATGTATTATGCTGAGCAACTAGCCTGGAGATGTGGATATCCTTAATGAATATAGACATGCCTCTGCCTTTAGTGTTTCGGTTCAGGTTAGGTGGCTGAAAGGGGTGGTATGAATTATAGCCTGGTAATGCACGGGTGCTCTCTGGAGCCTTGAACCAGGTCTCTGTCACTGTACAGATGTCGCTGTTGTCCATTTTAAGGGGTGGCTCGAGTGAGTGCATTTTGAGGTTTAGACTTCTAGCATTGAGTAGCATTACCCTCAGATTTTGCTTGCTTGTACCTGGTACAGAGGTGAATTTGTCTTTTGAACCTTGCCTAAAAAAAGGCACTATAGGGGTGGCAAGAGCCTTAGCCAGTATCCAGAATCCCAAGGGCGACAGGTTCAGGCCATCTCTGGCAAAGCATCGTGGTTTATTGATCATGTCATCCCAGGAAGACAGATACTGGATCCCCTTAGAATGACACCAGAAGCTTAGCCAATTGTTGAAGTCAATCATTTTGTCTTTGTACTGTAGTATTATTCTGAGTGATGGTAGGATGCTACTCAGGCTAGAGTCATACCTACCTGGGCTACAAGATTGGACAGCTCCTCCATGTCTCTTTTCATGTAGTCCAGGGAAGTACATCTCAGGTTATTCACACCAACGTGGACAATGACAGAGTCATATTTGTACTTGTTGTGGAGTGACCTGAGTGCGTGCATGTGTTATGTGGTGGATCCTGGCACCTGACAGGCAGCTGACAGTAACTTTCTCCTTGTTTAGCCTGGTGAGTGGAACATCAGTGTGCCTGACTATAAAGTCACCTATGACTAGAGTGCTGGGTACATTGTTGTGCCTTATGGGCTGTGGTTGAGTGGCACACTGAGTTTGTAGGCTATGTGTCATTTGCATTGTGTTGTGGTGTAGATGTTGCTTGCATTTCTGCTTTGGAGGTCCCTGTTCCTTGGGCAGATTTTTATTGAGAGCCTCTGTGAATGTAGGTGTGTGTTTTGTGTTTCTATATGTGTGTTTTGGTGGTGTAGGCTTTGAGGGAGTATGAGATGAGTGTGGTGTGGTGCAAGTGTTTACCTTCTCCTCTTGACTGTCTAGGTCAGTCTTGAGTGAAGAGACCTTTGCTTCCAGTTTGGCTATATACGTGCATCTCTCACAGGTTGTAGTGTTGGGTGGTAGGAGGAGAGGGTTGTCTGTGTACATCAGGCAATTGCTGCATTGCCCCAAGATGCCCAGATTCATCAGATAGACAGGTGAAAACACCGAGAGCTGACCCTTAGACATGCCTGGATAGTTGCTTATTTATTAAGTACTAAAAACTGTTTTCCTCTAGACAAGTGAGGAAAGTTGAGTGCCTAGCAGACATCTGGCACAGCTGTGATGCGTGCCAGATATGGGAGTTGTGATAACTGCCAGGGCTGCCAGCACACACATTCATGATAATGCCTTGGGTATTGCACACAACCTGGCAGTTGATGGAGTGGTACCCCTTGCTGTTGATGTAGATTCTACCTTGCTCACCGGGTGGTGCCTTGATGTGTACATGAGTGCAATCTATGGCACCCAGTACCTCAGGGTAGTGTGCTACACAGTAGTAATATTGCATATTGCTGGCCCTCTCCTCAGGCATGAGGGGAAATTAATTGTGCTCGCTGGCATGAGGTAGCATGGCATCCAGGAACTGGTAGAAAACCCTGGATACTGATGCCTGTAAGACCCCCATCATTTCCTCAGTTGGTCTTTGGAAGGGACCTGTGGCTATTATCCTAAGGGCTCCACATACCTTTGTTTCCACTGGGATAGGTTTGGCATCTAGCACATACAGATGCAGCAGACCTTAGTATTCGTCCACTTACAATTCCCAAGTCTGTACTCTAATGGTGTAGAGTACGGGTGAAAAATCAGACTGTAGGGTGTATGCATCCTTTATATTGCTCTACTGTAGGTGCTGATTGTGTGATTGGCTACCTATGATGCATTTCACCTGACTAGTATATCATTAACATTGTTTACTGGCCCTAGTTTAAGTTAAACAGGGGTCACAACTAATTAATACATCATTGCTTTTTAGATACACTCAGCAATGCAGCACAAACTCCAAATGTTTGAGGCTTAGCACAGTGGTGCACCATGCATCCACATGGAAACATGCACCCCGTAGATAAACATAGCTTAGCAGTCAGTGGACACCCCCCCAAACTTTCCACTCTCAGCACAGTGGTGCATTGCACAAATATGAGCAGCTAACCACCAATCACCTTAGCAGATCTTTGACATACCCTTTCTTGATGTCAGCTACCTCCTCTGTGGACATGAACATGGTTCTCTACCTTCATGGAGGAGATATTTGAACACGAGTTCCCCAGTTTGCTATTCATTAACTCCACCTCACTTGCAAAGGGATCCATGCTCACAACCTGGAAACTACACACTTTCAAGCCCTACCACGTTAGCAACAGGACCAATGCACTTTTGTAGATGCTCCATGCAGAGTCCAGTAGTACATTTCTGTGTCATAATATTGATTTGTATTTTCCACCTTTTTTTTTTTTTTTTTATATATAGGGCATGTTTGCTCACTGTGGTATGCCATACAAACGTGTCCAGATTATTAAAAAAAATTTTATATTAAGATATTTTCCTGTAACATTTGTGGCACATGGAGGATAGTTTTGCTCATTTCTGTCCATCTATCTGCATTTTTTTACATCCTCTTTTGGCTGCCTACATTCCTGTGTATGGAATTTTTCCATGTACACTACAGACATTGACATGGGCTCTGCAGGGCTGACTATCTGCTTGTTAGATTGCTCTATTTGTCTCATTGCATGGTATTCACCTCTTTATGAGGTAATTTGCATGCCATGGAACTTCCCATGTTGGCACGTGCATGCATGCCTCCCAACGGTGCTTACTGGATCGCATACCTGCTTACTTTCGTGTAAGCAGTGCGGCACGATGCCTACACAGTAAAAAAAGACCATGTATGCTTTATTAAATCCCCCCCATGGAAAAAAACAAAAAAAAGTGTGGTAGAAGATATAATTATAAAAAAATGACTTTTTTGTGTGCTGTCCTCAGCAATGCATAACATTATAGTGCCAAAGTAAATTCACATTAAAGTATATTGGTCATGCTCTGAATTATCTTTGTTTCATTATTAATTTCAGTCCCACTTATATTTCTTATTTTAAAGTTGCAAATGATGTTGCAAAAAATTAAGTTTATATCATGCTGTTTGATTTTGTAGTTTCATTGTTTACTTATTTTTCTCTAAAACTACACTTGCAAAATAATGTCATGGTAAGTATAGACAATGATTTACATATGCTTGCAATGTATTATGGGTAATCAAAACAACTTAGTTCTTTAGAGGAACAGCTTATTACTTTCATTGTGGTGCCATTTCTACAATTTCAAGTATGTTAGTTTTCAATGTAAAGTGTCCTATCTGTAAGACCTTGTTGAAAACTTGTCTTTTTAGGAAGCAAGAAACTCTTACTGATGCATTCAATATGGAAATACAATAGCCTATACATTAACTTAGCTCATGAGTTATTTTGGATTTAGTCTTTTGTGAGGTCATGGTAGAAGAAGACTGCGGTGGTGGTGCTGCGGTAGCCCTGTCACCTCACAGTAAGATGTTGTCCCGTTCAATTCTCAGCTAGAGCGTCTTCTGTCTGGAGACATGCGTGAATGGGCATACGTTCATTGCAGGTTGTGCGTCAGGGCTGGCAACTCGGCACATAAAAATCTACTGCCAGTCATTAGCAGACCAGAGTTCCGCTGTGGTGACCCCTAACCGGGAAAAGCCGAAAGACACAACTACATGGTAGAAGTTTCAACTGCACGAAAAAATTCACTGAGATGCCCTTTTCAACAACAAAAAAAAGCCAAAACAACACATTTTTTACATAAAAAACTGTATAGTTTGGTATTGTACATGATAAGGAGGCTGGACCTAACTTCAATAATTTGTTACTTACTCTTTAAGTGACCAGTACACTTTAAGTGCCCATTAGATTAGGTACATATGATAATTCAATTAAACACACATCCAAAATAAGCTCAACAAATTTTGCATTTCTTAATATGACATATGGGTGATATTAGATAGCTAGCTACAACACCAGATAATAAGGAAAGCAACAGTGTCCTGCATTGTTATCTTGACAAAATTGACTTTTAAAAAGAAATATTAATCTAAATTACTTCTATTTACAGTGATAACCACAGTACGTATACACAAATTGTTTTACAAATTTAGTCCATGATAATAACAAAAAGTTACAGGAGATGGTGCCAGTGCATATTATAGTTTTTCCAATGTTGATTCATTTTGAAAAGCTTAGCCAGGTAGTATATTCACTTTGAAAAAGAAAATTTCAGAACTCACATCAGCAATGAGGAAACAGCTTCTAGCTGCCTGTACACAATGAGGATTTGACATGCAGTAGGTTGGAAATGTAGCTTAATGGAAGTCGCTGAGAGGTTCTCAGCTGGACAGGGCATAGAGCAGTGGCTGTGTTGTAAAGATATACCATACAAGAGGATTTGATTGACTTGTGAATGTAGCAAGTCTTGCTTCCAGCTGAGGAATGTTTCCATTACTTGAAAACTAGATGTAAAAGACATCTTGTATTCAGCTTTTCAAATTTTAGAATTTTAAAAGAATTCCAAAAGCTGAATGCAAGAGGGCTATTACTAAAGGCTGAACATCAATGATGAAGGCAAGCTTAACATGCAGACTTTTTGTGCAGCTTAGCTTTTAGCAAAATGAGCTGCATGTGCAGAATGAACCTATTTTAGGATGGCTTGTGCACAGGGTTAGTGCTTACTGGTACTAGTAGCAACAAAAGATGCACTGTGTGCTGACTGGATAGTAGGAGATTTTCAGCTCAGAGAAAACAGAGAACAAAGAATAGAGAGGTGACATGCTGACGAGATAATTCTACATTTTCTATCTGCAACAGAGTAAATATTTAACATGGGAGCTCTGTTTTGCATCTCTATAGACTGTGCACACTGCCAACACTGGGCACAAATTACATTGCTTGATAGAATATGCCTAATTACCACAATGGAATTTAAATGGTCTGCCGCATTGAGGGACTCCATGTATTCATTCATTTTATGTGTGTTTAACACTCGAGCAGGTATTCTGTTTGCATGTGACCCTTTCAAACACAAGCTGGGCTATTCATATAGCACATCGGGTAAAAGCATGCTGCCAGCTGTAGACTTATACTTCCCATTTACTAGGTATACAGTTAGGATGCAGTTTGCATGATGAAGCAATTAAATGACTGCAAGTTTATAAGAAGATGAGTGCTCTTCTGAACCACAGTGTGTACTCATCTTAGGTGCACATAGTCCAAAAGATGATCAGCTAACTCCTTCCCTTTTGTCAGTTATGCTGCAATACCCATTTCTTCACATGTGGCTATTAGGGTCCCAATTGGAATATGGGACCAGAGGTACCATAACAGGAAGAGTTACCATTTGAACAACTGCCATAAAGTGTGTGATGTATGTGGCTGAATTATGAATGTATTTTCACAGCATCCATGGCAGGATACTAGATAGATGCTTTGGTTGTAAGTACAACCTAAATCACTACATATCCCCATAGCTATTTTTGATGTAGTCTAAGGTTTAATAATAAACCACACCATCTTCATGAGCCTCTTCCCGTTATGCTTTTCAGGTGATGCAGGCTAGATTCTTAACCCTTGCCAGTCCATAATCTAAAGGGAGCTGCAGAACAGTGCTGCAGCACTGCCCTGTCTCAGATATGGATAGTTATTGAGTAAGTGTTTAGCCTGATTAAAGCCATTTCTACTATGTGGATGAGTCTTGGGGGGAGGAGCTCCACAGTATGACTCTCCTTCTGTTTACTGTTGGCTACATTCTGCAGAATATGATTCTGCATTTGTCTGGTGCATCGCTGCCACAACCAACACAGCTGAAACACCCTGCAGTCTTGCCTCTCCCTCTATTGCACCAACTGAATCTTGTATGAATGACAATAGCAACAGCAGTCAGTTGATGGCAGTATGGCACTCCCTCAGACAAGCTTATGCATGGTACATAGCAGCAAAGACAAAGCAATGGCATCTTGGCCACAGCAATGAGACTTGACAATTGCAAACTAGGTTCATGCAGTGTTACCTGCAAGGTATGTTGTGTAGTACATGGTGGACTTACAAATGAGACATTCTTACACATACCATGCTAGTCCCAGACATCATTATTTGCACAGCAGTCACTGGAGAGAGAGACACAAGTGCTAGACATGCCTGCAGAGAGGGTGTTGGAGGAGAGTGCTGCATTGTGAAGCACAGCATATTACTACCATGCATTAAAGAATGGGCAAACTGTACATCAACACCCTGATTGGAGAACGAACATTCTCCAGCAGGCTATTAATGTACAAGTAATGCCTGCTGACAAGCAAGTCTGCCTCTTCACTGCAGCATATCAAACTGCCATGGAGCTCGGACTGCAAAAAAAACTAACTGCTGCCATTATTTTTATGCTTGCTAAGCAGCAGTTCTGATATTTAGAGAACATAAAATGTAAAAAAAAAAAAAGAGAGAGAGAGAGACTGCATGTGCAAGTGTGTGCACGTGTGCATGCGCGCGCTTGTGTGTGTGTGTGTGTGTGTGTGCGTGTGTGTGTTTGCGTGTGTGTGTGAGAGAGAGAGAGATCGAGAGAGTGATGTTGTGTGACTGAATACGTGTATGAAAGCAGAGGAGACTGAGAGATTGTAAGAGCAATCTTCTGTGAGTGAATGTGTTTATGAAAGCAGAGGAGCCTGTGTGTGTGAGATACAGAGTGAGAGCGATCTTCTGTGAGTGAATGTGTTTATGAAAGCAGAGGAGCCTGTGTGTGTGAGATACAGAGTGAGAGTGATCTTGTGTGAATGAATGCGTGTATGAAAGCAGAGGAGATTGTGTGCGTGCACGCACGCGCATGTATGTGTGTATGTGTGTGTGTGTGTGTGTGTGTGTGTGTGTGTGTGTGTGTGTGTATGTATGTGTGTGAAAGCAGAAGAGACCGTGTATGTGTGTATGGGAGTGAGAATGGGGTCTCTGTAAAACTATTGTGTTTTATTTGCTTATTAATTTTTTTTAAGCACTGTATTATTTTTTATATACTTTGATGTAAAATGCGTCCTCCAACACCATTAACATATACTACAGCAAGTTTAAAACATTAGGTGGAGGAACTATTTTAAATTAAAAATATATATAAAAAATGTAGTACTTAAAAAAATAAATAAGCAAGTAAAGCACAGCAAGTTTACAGAGAGCCCATTCTCTAAGTGCAATAATGCCCTCCAGAGTGTGTGTTAATGTGTATTTAACACCCTTCCAGGGGGTGTATAGGCCTTCTGCCTGCAGCTTTCAGCCTCATAACACCCCTGGGCAGGCATAAATTACACATTAACACATACCCTGTCAGGTATTATTGCTTGCATAACCCTTCAAGCAGATGCAGGATTAATAACAAATGTTATCATTGTTGCATTTTGAATGTCTTCTCATCCCTTTTTCTGATGGCAATGTTGCTTTAAATTGTTTTTTTTTTCAAATAAGTGCTGTTTTTTTTTCTTTCTTATATTTATTTTATTTTATGCTTTTGTCTCCAACTATGAGTAAATGTTTAATTTGTTTTCTTTCTTTTTTTTTTTCTTCCAGGTAAGTGTATTTTTTTCTGTGTTTACTTTTCATTTTGTCTTCACCTTTCTTTCACTTCAACTTACAAATTTCTGTCTTTGCACAGTTTGCTTTGGCAATTCTTTGTAGGCTGTACATTGCTGCTGGTTCACACATTCTGCATTAGCATATTGCCAAAGGGCTGCTGTTCGCATATTTACTTTGTACACTTTTGCAGTGTATATTATAAATATGTTGCACAATAGCTCTTTGTGTAGGTCTGTTAATATACAGGTATCATTTTTTTCAGTCTTGCCACCTTTTAATATGTAACCATTTCACTACTCACATAACTTTATATAATGGTTCCTAAAACAGACATGAAATATAAATCTAGTGAAGGAACTAAAACAGAGTTGTACCAAGGACTTTTAGATGTGTGTACCAGCTCCTAGAATTAAGCCACCATCAAGAAGGGTAGTCACCAACCCTAGAAATTGTAGACTTGGAAAACATTTTGCCAACCATGCCTTTCTAAATAAAACCATTTAGCAAAACCGTGAAGAATATGCTAACTTTAATTCTAGTATATCTAAATGCAGTAAGCAAAGAAAGAAAGAAATAAAACTTTGTTTTTAAAACTACATGGTGAATGCCTAGCTGCACGTGTAGCCAGGAACTATACTAGATTTTAGTCTGAGATGTACATGAGTGTTCCATAATGGCCACGATTGTAATTTCTGTTGGAAAGACATTGCCAAATCAAGAACATTGAGTTTTATAGTGGTAAAAAGTAATACTGAAAGTGGATGACTTTTCTAATTCAAAATCATATATATTGGTTGCACAATCTCATTTTAACCTAATCACTCTATCAACTACTTTATGTACAATCATGGAAGGATGTTATATTGCATATGGAGGATTATGAACAAATCTCTGATCATAGCCAGCT